>NW_014007085.1:0-2148 GCF_000611645.1 Monoraphidium neglectum | reverse complement strand
GGCCTGCGTTGTGTTCTTGCGAGGGCCGCATACGGTGCATACATGCACCACCAACGTGCGCACCACACACGCACCCGCGCACCTGCACAAACATACGTGTACACACACACACACACACACACACACTCATGTATGCATACACACACAAACATAAACTACAAGGCCCACACGCACACGCACGCTCGTGCACACGCACGCACGCGCACACGCACACGCACGCACACAGACACACACACACACACACATACACACACACACACGCACACACACTGACGCGCAGGCGCACACTCTTCCCCGGGCAACCGCGGCCCACCCCTTTATGACCTGGCGCCGCGCATGCTGCACGAGTGTCCCGCCCAGCCAGAGGCCCCCACGCCCCTGCCGCACCTCGCAATCCTTGCGCGCCGCCTCCAGCTGCGCCGCCATCTGCGCGACGCGCTCGTCGAGCGCGGCGTTCGCGGCGGTGCGCGCCTTGAGCTCGTTGGTGAGAAACTCATTGATGTCCCTCAGGTTCAGCTTCGAGGCCTCCAGCTCATCTGACAGCTTGAAGTTTTCCACCTGGAGGCGGTCGCCCTGCTGCTGGTATCTGGAAGCGCGGTGGCAGGGCGCGGCAGGTGATGGGGGAGCCTGTGCGCCCGGGCTCGCTTGCGCGTGGGCACATGCTGCATGGCAGGTGCGCGTGCTGTCACGGCCATGCTGGACGCCCGCCCAGCCGCTGTTATAATACAAGATTTCACGATTTCCTTGGTGTATTTCTTTGTCGAAGAGCTTGCACGCACTCACGCGCGGTTTCAACCTTGTACGCGACACGAAGCTCGTTCTCACCTGCCGAGCTTCGAACGGAGAAAGTTTATCAGCATCTCCGTCTCCATTAGCTCTCGCTCCGCGTCCTGCTCGGTGCCGGGATTAGGCGCCTTGGCCGGCGCCTTCTTCGGCGGCATGACGCCCACAGCTGATGCGTCTACTGGAAGTTGCAGAAACGAAAATGCCACCTCAAATTCATGGACATGTATTGCGTACGAGCTTCAGTACGATGGTGGCATTCCACCGAGAAGCCGGTGTGTTGGCAGAGTGATGACTGTCTGCTGGGCTGCTGCGGACATTGCTCTGCACTGCTGCACTAGCTGCTGCCGCCTTCGAGCTGGCACAGGAGCTGCTGCTGGTGCCACGACCCATATCTCAACCCCGTTGGCGTGGTGAATATTACCCGATCAACGGGAGACAGTGAGGAAAGTCGCGGCATTCTTGCCTGGGTCAAGACCCCGCGCCGCGCGCTGCGGCACCAATGCGCGCCCACAGCACAAGACGGCGGCGGGACGTATCAAAAAGCGGCGCCAACGCCGTGGCAACCCCACCCGTCAGACATGAGTGGTAGGTTCTCTTCTCAAACGTTGTGCGGGAATTAAAGAGAGAGCACACGTCCCCAGGCGCGGCGCCGCGATTGCCGCGCGGCGGTGCGCGGGGGAGTGCGCCTGCGCCCTGCCCCGCGGGCCCACCGCGGGCAAAACCGACACCAGCCTTCTGTCAACTCACCTCGGAGGCCGGCGCGCAACAACCGCCCGGCCCCCTGCACCCACGTCCTTCGCCCGAGCAAGTGCTCGCGCGCCGCGAGGAGCCCACGAGGCGCCGCCCCCGCCGCCGCGTCCAGAGACCGCGGTTGCAGCCCCGGCGAGCCGCGCGTCCACCCAGAGGGCGGCAGCTTACTCGACAACCTTGCCCTCGGCCTGCAGCGCCGTGAACTGCTTGTCCAGGGAGCGCGCCGCGGCGATCCTGTCGGGGGCGGCCGGGGCCAAACCAGGGGAAAATAGGGGCGGCGGTGAGCGTGGCGCGGGTCGGCCTACCGCTGGCGCAGCAATGGCCGTATGGCAGGGCGAGGGTGGATGCGGGTTGCTGGGACTGGCGCCCGCAAATACCCCACAAGGATTCGCGTAATGAGGCCCACCAGCCGAGCACGATGACGAGCAGGATGCCGCCCAGGTAGGGGGTGGAGGCCGCGAGGGAGCCGAAGCCGATGATCATGAACTGCTGGATCAGGGCGCCACCGCTCTTGCCCAGGGGGTTGCAGATCACGTCGATGGCAGCCTTGCCCTTGACGCGCACTGAGGGGGGCGGACGCGTGCGGAGGGCGGGGTTTTGAGGAGGGGAGGT
>NW_014007086.1:0-2151 GCF_000611645.1 Monoraphidium neglectum | reverse complement strand
GCCTTGAGGTCAGGGCTGTCCAGCTGCGCCGGCTCAAGGGCATCCTCCCTCATATCCTCGGTCCAGTGGCCCGGGTTGACTATGTGGTCGTAGACTGCGTGTGTGTGTATCCGTGTGTGTGTGTGCGTGTGTGTGTGTGTGTGCGTGTGTGTGTGTGTGCGTGTGTTGTGTGCGTGTGTAGTGTATTTACATGTGTGGCTTGATTTGCGTCCGGGCAAGTGTTTGCAGCCCTCCTGATGTCCACCTGCAATCTCCTGCCCCGTCCCATCACCCTGAACCAGCCGTGCATGCAAACTGCCGGCGCGCAGGCCGCGTGACGAAACAGGCGCCGCGTGTGGCTGCCGCGACCGCCAGGTCTGCAAAGCAACGCTGTTTCTTTGCCGCGCAATGCGCGGGCTCACCAATGGACAGAAAGCGGTAGAACCAGAACGCCTCGGTCTTGTGCTGTATCAGGCGGGGGCCCTTGGCCGCCGGGGCCGCTGCACCTGAGGTGGGGTTGGCAGCGTCGCGCGCGGTGATGAAGGCTCACAACCCGACACGGCGGTGCTCTGCTAAAGGCTGCCCTCCGCCAATAACTGCTGTGACAAGCGCAGTTTCAACCAAGTTGATACTAGCAGAGGCCTTGTGGATCGCCGTCGTTCCACTCACCGGCCTGCTGGGTGGCAACGGCACGACGAGGGACATAGGTCTGGCGAACGCCAGCTAGGCGGGGCCCTCGCCCATTGAAAGGCAATTTTGGCCTGATTTGCCTGTTGAGGGCCTGCATGGCGCAGCGATCGGGTTGGCGCTGCCTGTGATCTTGCCGTGTGGGATCACCGCAGTTGATCTGAAGGAGCCAATGGATGGCAACCGCCCGCAATCGTGTTTAGGGTTACAATTGGCTGCATGCCTGCCGATGTTGGTGTCACCCGATTGTGCGTCGTGGCCGCCGCCGCCAACGGGCGTCCCGTGTGTCCAATGGGAATCTGCGAACGGCAACGTCCCCTTAAGGTGCATCTGTGCCACAAGTTCCATACATACACCCTACGACTGGTGGGCGCAGTTGGCCGGGCCAAGTACTCAACAACGCTGTGCCAGGGGCGGTGGGTGGATGGGGAGGCATTCCTAGCACGTTACTTGTGGCAGGAGTGCGGCGTCGCTGCCCCTGAGTAAACCCATGTCATTGGATGCATACGCGGCGGAAAGCGAGCGCAACAAGCCAGTTGCCATCTAACCAAAAGCACTCGATGCAACAGCACAAAAGGGAAGGTAAAAAGAGGTGAAACACGGGCGCCCGTGAAGGCTGCGGAAAGGGCTGCAGGTGCACACGCGCCCTTGCTTGCACGACCGCCGCGATGTCTGGGAAACAGCGAGAGCAGCAGCGACTGGAGAGGGGAAAGGGTGACGAAAGATGCATGGGGCTTGCGAGAACAAAAACAAAATCGAAGGCTGACGGCCATACATTCAAAACACCAATATGGTCTGGACCAACGCACGCCAGAAAAGCCGCGAAAGGCCAGAGGTGTGCCGGGCGTCAGAAGTACACCGTCTGCACGTCTGCCTCTGCAAACTTGTGGCCGCACCTGGGGACAAGGGGGGTGGTAAGGGGCATGCGCAAAGCACGCGGTGGGGTGGGTGGCCGCGGCATTAGCGTGGGCGCACATTGAGGGGGTGCGGCGGACGGGGTGCCGCGGATTGGGCGTGGCACGAGAGGCCGGAGACGGGAGTGCCTCGCTGTCGCCCGTGTGGCGCGCACTGCTGCAGGGAAAGAAGAGAGGTCGATAGGAAGCCACGCTCCTCCGTTGAAAGGCTGGGCCCCTGCACAAGCAATCCCCCCCCCAAAAAAGAAAAGTGGAACGCTCTCGCATCCTGCCGCAATGCTGCCCCCTTCAAGGCCCTCACGTCCGCCCAAACCCCGCCCGCCCCGCCCCGCGCGCGCCGCGCCTCACCCCGGGCACTTGCGGCTGCGCGCCTCTATGACGCGGTCCACGCACTGCTTGCAGAACATGTGCCAGCACTTCTTGATGACGACGTTCTTGGCCCTCTCGCAGCAGACGCTGCACTTGAGCTGCTTGCGAACCTGCGCCACCTCCTCCTCCAGCTCGGCCACGGCCTCTGTGGCCTCCTGGCTGCGGCGCAGGCGGCCCACCTTGCCCTGGAGGACCTTTGGGG
>NW_014007087.1:0-2148 GCF_000611645.1 Monoraphidium neglectum | reverse complement strand
CCGCCGCCCGGGCCGCCCTCCGCCGCCGCGGCCGCCGCCTGCCGCAGGCGTGCCTCCCTGCGCGCGCGCGCCTCGGCGGCGGCGGCGAGCGCGGCGGCGGGGTCGGGCCCCGGTTGGAGGCTCTCACCGGTGGCCTGCGTGCGACACATGGGACGGGCAGGGGGTTGCTTGGTTTGCGGGGTGATTCAAGACAGCAGAAAATTGCTGGATATCTGTGTAAACAAAGGTCCCTGATAGGGCCTGGTGGCTGGGTTTGGACGGATATCAAGGGTACGCAGGGGGAAGTCCTGTGCACATGGCCAAAGCAACCTCGGATTGACCAACAGTCTTGCTCGCTGTTGTTGACATCTGGCGCCCACCTCTGCCTTGCGCTGCAGCAGCTGCCGCCCCTTGGTCAATGCCTCGTCAGCGGCACTCAGGCAGCTGCGGGGTGTGAGCGGGGCAGGCTCTATTGATACTGGTGCAGCTGTACGCAGTTGGGGCGGCATGCGCTGGGACTGCGGGGGACTGCAAAAACATGCAGCCACAGCCTCAACTACGCTTTGCATCATATGATCACAGATCCAGCGCCGCCTCGCGTCAGCCCTTGGTGGGCTTCGCCGCCGCCCGTGCGCCCTGACAGGGGGCTGTCGGCTTTGGGGTGGCGCATTTGCAGCCGGCTGTGCCGACACGCTCGCCGCGGGCTCATGCGCACCTGACTGCATGGGCGCGCTGCTGCGGATCCTGAGGCACGACGTAGACCCTGCCGCCGGCCCCGGCGCGCGGCTGCCAGCCCGCGGCCACCATGAATGCGTCTGCGCCGCGCAGGGGCGCGACGCGGCGCGCGTAGTCGCCGGCGGCGGTGTCGACCTGTGCACTCAAGCGGTACCGGGGCGGCAGCAGCGGCGCCAGGATCACTGGTGGTGGCGGCTCGCACCCTAATCAGACTCTTACGAGTTGTCACCCCACAGATTTGAATTTCTGGTTCCAAACGAGGCGCGCCCCGCGTGCTGTCGATGTGAGCTGGCGCGCCGTGCTATGCGTGCTGAGCTCTGTGCGGCCGCAGCACGTGCACACCTGCTGCTGCTCGCCCGAAAGGGCGGCATGCACTAGCTGCTGCAGTGCCTCCACGCCGGCCCACAGCTCGTGCAGCTGCCTATGCTTATAATCCAGGATTTCGTGATGGAGCACACTATTGCAGCGGCGCAGCGCGTCCCGGAACGCCGCCGCCGCGGCGAGTGCGCCCGCGGCATCCGCTTCGGCGGAGACGGGATGCTTTACAAGCGGTGAGAGGTCCGCCAAATTTACCATTGCGTGCAGGGCTCGAGGTGACAATGTCACTCAGCATGCATGCCAGGCGAGCCGAGGTCGTTCGATCAATGTAATCATGTCCTATGGATCATAGCAGCAATTTTCTCAATGGTTGCTGGCATCGTGATGACCATACATGTGTGGGACCTTGGATGTCCCGTTGACTCATCGACAGCAACTGGCAACAACTGCAAGGTCCCTGTGCGTCTATAGTTTCTCAAAATCCCCATAACATGCTGGATTCCCTCGTAATTGGCATTTCTCACTTTCAAAGACCCCCCGGCACACGCAGAGCGGATCGACAGCCACACCTGTCATCATGTGTTGACTTCGACGCGCCGGCCCTCTGCCCATCGGCCCGGCCACCAGGTCAGCCAGTCTCAGAATTTTCAATTCTATGGCGACCTTCAGGGGTCATGGAGGTTGTTGTGCAACCGAAACTGCCTGCCAGCCGGCCGACGCGCAACGCCTGCCCCACTTGGCATCTGGCCTCTGCGGGTTCCACCAAAAATGAGCAGAGCACCCTGCTGATCCTGTGTTGAAGATGCGGCAGTTTCCTTGTTTACCAGCACTTGTACGCGAAAGGAGGGGTCATTCTGACGAAAGCCAACCCAGGCATGCAGTGGTCATGTTCTGTTGTCGACCGTTGATATTCAAGCAAGCGTGTGCAGCGGCCACACCGCAGCACCCAGCCAGAACTCACCCGCATGAACGCAGCGCCCAAACACCCGTCACGCCTCATTGCAATCAAATCGGGCGCGTTGGCCGCCAAAGATAGAGGGGTGTGAGCTGTTTGTCACAACGTAATTCTCGGTCAAATGAACGTGTTCGCCCTCAGCACTGGGTCCATCACCCCCC
>NW_014007088.1:1773-2835 GCF_000611645.1 Monoraphidium neglectum | reverse complement strand
GTGTTATTGTGGTTGGGGGTCAAGGGTTGGTGGCCAAGGTGAAGGGAGCCTGGCGGCGCGGTCTGCACGGCGGGCGCGAGGGCCGAGCGCATCGGGCGGACGAGAGTGGGGAGGCGTCGCCCGCGGCGTGGACGCGGCGACGGCTGTGCCGCTGGAAGGTTGAGGAGAGGAGAGGAGGGGAGGGGAGGGGAGGGGGCGCCGCGCGGAAAGCCGGGCGAGCCGGTCTCGTCCCACCGGGGCGAGAGCGCGGGGGCGACGCCCAGCGCCCGCGTGAGGGCCGCTGTGATGACGGGATCATATAGTGTCACAGCACCCCTCACGTCACGCGTCGCCGGCCCCTCCCCATCCTCGCCGCTCGTGCCACACCTCACACGCACGTGACGGAAACAATAACACCCTTGTCAACCACCCAACCCCCTAGTCACGCCCCACCCACACAACTAAACGGCCCATCGACCAACTCAGCGCCCACCCAACCCACCACCCACTCACCATCCATCCACCACCCGTCCACCACCCACTAACCACCCACCAACCACCCACCCACCCACCACCCCCTAACCGCCCAGCCGTCACACCGACCTGCAGCATGCTCTTGAGCTGCTCCGGGCTCATCTTGTGCACGTAGGCAAAGAGGTGGTTGAGCAGGTTCTTCTCGGCCTTGCGCACGAGGCAGTGCACCACGCTCTTGGGCACGGTCGTCACGATGGTGTCACACACCATGCGCATGTACAGGCACATGTCCTGGGGGTGTGTGTGTGTCGGGTAGGTGGGATGGACGTGTGAGTGGGGCCGGATGCGTAATGGGCGTGCTCAAAAGCAGGCGCGCACGCGCGCGCGCGTGTTTGTGTGTGTGTTTGTGTGTGTGTGTGTGTGTGTGTTCAACTTGGGTCTCCAAAGTCAGTCTTTGATCGACCAAAAGACCCTACCAGCAGCGGCGACGGCAGCGTTCCACCAGCCACGGCTGCCCACCAGCAAAAGGCAGTCTTATTGTCAACATGGCCCCGTCGCCGCCCGCCACCGCTGCGCCCAGCCCTGCTGGACATCGCCCCCCCCCCCCCC
>NW_014007088.1:0-1090 GCF_000611645.1 Monoraphidium neglectum | reverse complement strand
CCCCACACCCACCTGCGCAAACTGCTCCATCAGCTGCTCGTACCGCCCCTCCCACGTCTCCTGCATGCTGGGCGCCTTGGCGCCGCCGCCGCTGCTCATTAGCGCCTGCAACCGCCCCGCCGCCGCGCCCTTGCCTAAAAAAGGGTTGGGCCGGGGTCAAGGGGGGGTTGGAGAAGCAGGGGACGCGGCGGGAGCGTGGGCGGGGCGGGGCGGGGCGTGCACAAGGGCCGTCGGCAAGAGGACAGAAGGGGCGGCCCCCTGCAAAGGCCTCGCGACCTGACCCAAGGAATCCATCCAACACGCGCGCAAGGTATGATATGTGGTAGCCGACACAAGACAGCACCAGGCAATTGCCTGATTTCCCCAGCCACCCAGCGCCCCCGCCGCCCGCCGCCTCACCGCCCGCCGGCGGCGCGCCCGGCGCGAGCACAATCCCCGGCGCCGGCAGCAGCCGCCCGTGCTCGTCCCTCAAGTCATCCGCCCTGAAGAACTTGGCGCCCTGCCCCAGCCGCGTGTTGGCGATGTGCTCCAGGCTGTTGCGCCGCTCGAGCTCCGCCGCCGCCGCCGCGGCGCCGTCCACCGGCGGCGGCAGCGAGCCGGGCGGCGGCGGGCCGGCGACGGGGGCGATGCCGATGCCGAAGCCGCCGCCGGCGTCCGAGGTGCTGCTGGCCGTGCTGAGCGTGCTGAGCTCGGGGTCTGGCGGCAGCACAACCGAAATCGGGGAGAGGCCGTGCGGTCGGCGGTCAGGAGCAATCGGCGCGTTGACGATTGACCAGGTTTGACCAGCTGCTTGACTGGTGCAAGTGCAAGAGGTACATGCACCTTTTGAAAAACTGGGGAAGCCTGAGAAGGAGACCCCGCAGCGTCCTATCCAAGAAATCAGAGTGAGATAGCGAGGTCACAGCGGAAAGCGGGGTGCGGCCGCCCGCCGCAGCCCGCACCTTTGCTGGCGCGCCGCGAGGGGTCCGCGGACTGGGGCTGCTGCTGCTGGGCGGGCGCGGGAGCGGGTACGCCGGAGGCGGCCCGCTGCAGCCGCGAGATCCACTCGTACTTTGAGTGCACGTTTTCCGCACGCAGCACGATGCTGGGT
>NW_014007089.1:0-2154 GCF_000611645.1 Monoraphidium neglectum | reverse complement strand
TGTGTGTGTGCGTGTGTGTGTGCGTGCGCGCACGGGCGTGGGCGTGGGCGCGCGGGCGTATGCCTTTCTGTTCAGCGTTGGCCCTTGCAAGTGACGGGGTCTGGGCATGTGCCGGTGCGGTGGGGCCAGGCGGCCGTCGCCCTCCCGTCCTGCCGTCCACCCCCATCCCCTTGCGTGTTCATTTCCACAGTGCACCCACAGCAGCAGCCTCCTGGTCCACAACCAACAGCCCATCACCCAACTCCTTGCACTCTCACGTCAGCTCCCATCCCCCTCATCACCCTAAAACCACAACACACGAAACCCCCCAGGGATTTCGTTCTCCGCGTGGCCAAGGAGCCCGTGGTGCTGGTGGGCAACAGCATCGGCGGCTTCATCTCAGCTTCCATGGCCGCGGACTACCCAGACCTGGTGAAAGGCCTCGTCCTGGTCAACAGCGCAGGTGTGGGACGTCATCAACTTGCCCTAGCTGATTTTGAGCTCTTGATTGCGCGCTTTTAGGTTGTGTTGGTCAGGGTGCGCTGCTGCCGGGGTCCGTGGGCTGGGTTGGCGGGGGACATCGATGCTGCGGCTGCGGTCAGACACACGGTCGCGGACATGAGCGGCCACTGGAGAAGTCGGCGGCACTCTGGTTGCCCTTCCGCACATATGCACACGACCTCTAGCACGTGCACACGCAACCGCGCGCTCGCTCGTTCACTAAGTAACACGCATCACGCCCCCCCCCAAAATCCACACAGGCCCCATCGACGCGAGCTTCGACATTCAGGAGCACGCGACCAAGACCAAGTCCCCTCCCCCCGCCTGGGTGGCGAGCGCTGTCACCGCGGGGCTCATGGCGTACCTGGAGGGCTCCATCGCCGGCCAGCTCAAGTGGCTGTACCCTACGGCGCCTGAGAGGGCGGACACGTGGCTTGAGCAGGAGATCTTCAGGTGGGGCGATGAGTCACCAAGATCCGGGCATTTGGGAGGGGGCGTCGTCGGGCCGGTCGGGTGGGACAGGGCCGCGTTGGAGGGGGCGCCTTGGTTTGCGGCGACTGGGCTGCCTTTCTGGGCATGCCACTGGTAATTGTGACGACAAGAACGTGGTCGCCATGCGTCCCCTTCTTTATTTTGAGCGCTCCGCCCCTGCTGACTGGACATGTCAGCATCGGCGGCCTCCACTCACGCAACTGAACCACCTCCACGTGCCCAGCTGATGCTCGACCCGCAGCCTGGTGCACGCCCTCCCCTCCCTCCAAACTACCCTCCAAACTACCACCACAATTCCCCCGCAACATCCCCAGGGCCGCCTGCGACGGCCGCAGCCCGGACGTCTTCCGCAGCGTCTTCTACCTGCCGCCCCCCAGGGCCCTCAACTGGCTTGTGGCTGACGCCTGGCGTGGCCCGACCCTGGTGCTGCAGGGGGTGCTGGACCCGCTGAACGACGCCGCGGGCCGCGCGGCGCAGATGGAGGCGCTCTGCCCCAACGCGAAGGCGGTGCGGCTGCAGGTGCGCGGGGTGGTGGGGGGGAGCGCCGCTGGGCTGCGGTGCGCTCGCGCGAGATTTCGGGCCCGCGGCGTGCTTGCCTTAGCGTATAGATGTCTTCCCTCATTCCCCACTGGATGCCTCTGGATGCACCAGAGAGCTGCTCATCCCAGTTCCTTGACTGCTGCCTCTCATGTGCGGGTTTCATGCCCCCCTCCCCGGCTACTGAACCCTGGTGTACCGTCCCTTCGACCCTTACCACATTTTTGCCGCCCCCCCAAACCAGGCCGGCCACTGCCCCCAAGATGAACAGCCCGAGGCGGTCAACAACGCACTGCTGCAGTGGATCGTGTCAGACGTGATGGGCCAGGCGGGACCCGGCGCCGCCAGCGGCAGCGAGGTGGCGGCGGCGGCCCCAGCCGCGAGCTGAGGGCGGGGGACGAGACCAGCGACGCGCCGCGGGCGTCGCCGGCTGGGACCAGGGGGTGGTGACGTTGTGTGTAATGTGCGCCGCGCAGGCGCCGTTGGGGAGGGGCGTTGCGAGTGTTCCTGTGTGTGCGAGTTTATGAGGTCTTGGTCATGTTTACCACATGTTTTTTTCAATGACTGTGTGCTGATTCTATCCTGGGGTGGTGTGGGAGTTGATAGCAATTGCCAACACCAGTAAAATTGACAACAATCCCCAGT
>NW_014007090.1:0-2151 GCF_000611645.1 Monoraphidium neglectum | reverse complement strand
CTCCCCCCCCCCACCCCCCAAGGGGTGTCACCCTCACCAGTCCAGGTAGTTACGGGTGACGTTGAACTCTGGGCTCACGGGCTCCAGCCCAGCCAGCTTGTCCAGCTCCTCCTGGACCACCTTTTTGGGGGGGGGGGTGGAGGGGGGGTGATGTCATGTGGGTTGTGATGTTATGGGTGATGTCAGGATGATGTCATGGGTGGAAAAATTGCCATTGAGTGTGGGTGTGGTGAGGGCCCTGGGCGCCATGGCCGCTTCATGCACTTGACGCACGGCTCATGGCCACCGCTGCCCAGCCAGCCCTGGCGGCGGACACATGCGGGAATGCCAGGAAGGGTGGGGGGAGGCAGGGGCGGCGACGCGGCGCACCCGTGATACGTCCTCTGGCGCGAAGGGCTTGCGGGGCTCCCAGCGCGACTGGAACCTGCGGGGGGGGGGGGGCGCGGGAGGTGGGTTGAGGGTTCGAGGTTGAGGGTCTGAGGTTGAAGGTTTAGGGGTTGGAAACACCATCCCAGGCCCGGCTTTTGAGTATCCCGCTCCCCAAAACACATTTGAAAGCCCCGCAACTCAACAGCGTCCTGACAGCCGCGAGGGCATCACCTCGTGCCCCAAATTGCAGATTTCAAGTAACATTTGTCCAAGATCAGATCAGATCATACCAGATCAGATCAGATCACCCACCTGCCGATGAGCGCGGCCTTGTCGTCCCGCTCCAGCCCCAGCTCCCTCTTGATGCTCTTGAGCTGCTCCATCAGGATCATGCGGCGCTGCTCCTTCATGATCTTGGACTCAACCTGCAGAGAGTGACGTCACGGTGACGTCACCGAGGGGGTCGATGGGTGTTATGGGGTTGGGGGAGGGGTCAGCTAGGGGTGGTGCAGGGTGGTCGATGGTGCATCATGTATGAAAGATTTGGGGTTGGTCATTTAGCGTGTCTGGCTCAGGTGATGGACATTGCAAACCCAACAGGGCTGCAGGAGCAAAAGAGACGCGTTGACAAAATAATACTCGAGGTTTGACACGTGATACAGTGCGGCAGCTGCGGCAAAGCCGCGGGTCGGGGCAGGCCCAGGCCGGAGAGGCCGGCGGTGCGGCTGGCGCAGGCGGGCTGCGCAGTGCTGTTCCGTTCCTCGACCCGGAGGTGTTCGGCAGCGCTGGACACGCCCGCCGGCCCGCATCGAGTTGAGCATCACGCGTCGCTCAGGCAGCAGCAGTCACCCCCCTCGACTGAGCGCGCTTGGCGCCGCCTCAGGCCCCATGCTTCGCGCCAGGGGATGGCCACGCGGCAAGAGTCGAGCTGGCATCCCCCGGGCGGTTTAAGGCGCGGAGGTGGAGTTGTGACACATCAGCTCCCTCCCATGCCAAAGCCCTCTGAAAAAGGAATAACAAGGGAAATTAAAAAAAGACCGTGCTACACCCCCAAAAAAACGTGTAGTACCCCTACAGCAGCAAGCAGCTCTGGCTGCCCGCAATCTGTGGCCCGGGCCACAGCCAACGAAAAAACCCGGCAGGCTCATCCCGCGTGCGCCCCGAGGACAGGGCCGCGGCGGCGGTGCTGCCGCTGACTTCGGAAGTACCACAGCCGCCGCGTGGATGCCGTCAGACGATGCGTGCGGCGGCGACGGGCGGGCACTCGCCCCGTGGCTGCCACCCGACTAGCAGCAGTGGCGGCGGCGAGAGCACCAGCGGCGGAAACAACACTCAAACAAAAAACGAAAGAAACTCCGATGAAGCGGCGAGCCGAACAGCAGGAGCAGGGGCAGCAGTGTCAGCAGGGGCACCAGCAAGCGCAGCAGCCGCAATTCAGCCCCTTGGCCGGGCCCGGCGCGCCCAGCGAAGGCCTGGCGCCGGCGCACCCGGATGCGGCAGGGGTGGGAGACGCAGGCAACACACCCTGGCCGCAGGCACGATTGGGCCGGAGATCGGTGGTTTCAAGTGTATCGTCTGGCTCGCCTTGAGAGTTCAAGTCACCCAGCAGTGTTGAAGGTTGATAGTTGAAACCCAAAACCCTGAAAACCCCCATCTCCCATCAACCGCTAGTGAAGAGGTGTGTTCGCAATCAATGCAGGCCAGGCACTCGCGTTGCCTATACTGTCCTGGGCGCCCCCGCGCCGGGTGCCTTCACGGCAGGGGAGCGCGCGAGCGGTAGGC
>NW_014007091.1:0-2155 GCF_000611645.1 Monoraphidium neglectum | reverse complement strand
CCTCAAAACCGTCCCCGCCCCTGCAACTGCCAGCAGGGCGCCCCAAAGCGCCCCCATGCGCGGAAAGGCCCGCCCACCGCCCTGCTTCCTGGTAGTATCCCTCCATGGATGTGCTCATGGCGTAGTGCACCACGTAGCGCACGTCAGGCTTGTCGATGCCCATGCCTGGGGGGCATCGATGTGGGATGGGATGGGATGGAATCGGCTGGGCTGGCGTGGGGTGGCGTGGGATTGGGTAGGGTTATTTGCTTTGTGGTGGTGGTGGTGATGGTGGCGGTGATTGGGGGCTCGGAAGTGCGCGGGGTTGGGGCGCGAGCGCCCGGCAGCGAGTTGGCGCGTCGGCGCGCCATGGGCGGGCGGGCGCGCGAGGAGGCCCATGCGCATGCAGTGTCGGGTCTCAGGGCGGGGCGGTCCGCGCCGGGGTGCTGGGGGCGCGCTGTCGGCTCCAATGGTGGCTGTACGGTACAAGACGGGGGAGGAACTTTGGGGCGGCCCCGAGGTAGGGAGGCCAGGCCCCCGCACGCACCAAAGGCAATGGTGGCTACGATGACGCCCACGCGGCCGGCCTGCCACGCGTTCTGCACCTCGGTCCGCTGCTTGTGGGTCATGCCTGTGATTGAAAGAGGCAGGGGGAGGCGGGGCAAAACGGCGGCGGGGCGCGCTCGCTTCAGGTTCCACGGGCTGCCCGGCCGGCGCCGCGGCAGCGAGCTGCAACTGCTAGGGCTCGAGGCTTGAGGTTGGGGTGTGCGCGGCTGGGGTGTCCGTCACCAACGCCGGTGAGACGCTTTTCGCGCGCGGTCGCACCCCGCAGCCCCGCCGCCGCCGCGGCCGTCCCAAGCGGCTCGGCCGCATGGCCCCGGCCGCAGGCCCCTGGTTGCGGCCGACGGCCCCGCGGGGCACCTGCGTGGTAGTGGTGTGCGCTGATGCGGCCGATCTCCCGCAGGTAGCCCGCCACGCCCTCGGCCTCGTTGCGGCTGAGGCAGTATATGATGCCGCTGGCGCCATCGCCCTGGGCACGCACGAAGCTGGGCGGGGGCGGGTGGTCGGCGGGGTCGTGGGGTGTGTGTGTCTGCGTGGTTGTGTGTGTGTGACGTAAGTGTGTGTGTGTGTGTGTGTGTGTGTTTGTGTGTGTGTTTATGTGAGTGAAAGAGAGAGAGTGTGTGAGAGACGCGGAGAGAGAGAGAGAGAGAGAGAGCGAGAGAGAGAGAGAGAGAGAGTGTGTGTGTGTGTGTGTGTGTGTGTGTGTGTGTGTGTGCGTGCGTGTGTGTCGCTGGGACAAGGCTTGATTGAGCAGGAGGGTGGCGGCACACTGCCAACATGCGGGGCCCCGTCTGAACACGCCCATGCTTACCAGCAACACACTCGTGACTGCAGCCTCCGCTTGAGACCGCCAAACGTCAGGCTTCATAGGGCCCGGCGCGCAGCCGTGCCCGCGTGACCCCAGCTCCCGTCCCCAGTACCCCTAAATATACTCTGCTTGCCCCTCCCCTGCGGCCCCCACAAAGTCGGTGGTGCGTGCACACACACACACACACACACACACACACACACACACACACAGATGCACACACACACACGCTCACCTGATGAGGCTGGTCATGCAGGGCGCCTCCTCCTCTCCGTCCTGGCAGCGCTCCACCTTGGGCACCACGCGAAAAACCAGGTTGGGCCGGTGGAAGCTGGTCTGGGGGCGCAGGGGCGGGGCGGCGCACAGGGAGGAGGAGGCAGGGGGGGGGAGGGAGAGGAATTCGGCCGGTGGGCGGGGATGCGGGAGGGACTCGGGGCGCGTGCTGCGAAGAGCATTTGTATCGGTAGAGAGTAAGGCCTTGTGCAGGATTGCTTTGGGATGCGCAAGGGGCAGGGGCCCGCGGCTCCGGTGCGCCCCTGAGCAAAAGCGGGGTTCAGCCTTCGACCCAGCCCTCCCTTCCACGCGCCCCGTTTCGCGGTATGGGCAAGAGATCGTGGCCAACGCCCCGGCTCGGGTCCATCGAGCGCGCCGGTTGTCCCCGGGGGTGGGGAGGGTACCTCACCTTGAAGACGGTGGCCTTTTTGATGCCCAGCAGCTTCAGGATGTCCTCGCGCACCTTGCCCGTGGCCGTGGCCGTGAGGGCCGTGATGGGGACGCCCGGGAAGAGCCGCTTTGGGGGGGAAGGAC
>NW_014007092.1:0-2157 GCF_000611645.1 Monoraphidium neglectum | reverse complement strand
TCCCCCAACCCCACCCCCAGCATCAAGCAGGTCGGCCTCTCCATGAATGAGGAGCTGGAGCAGCAGCACCTGCTGATTGGCGACCTCACAGACCACACAGACACCAGCCAGCTGCGCCTGCGCGGCCTGCGCAAGCGGATCAAAGAGGTGACCGACGCGGCCAGGAACGACGGCCAGCTGAAACTCATCGCGGTGCTGTGCGTGGTGCTCGCTGTGTTGGTGGTCACGTCTTTTCTGTGACGCGGGGCCACCTCGTCCGCGTTCCTGTCACGTGGTCGCCCCCTCCGTGCGGCACGCTCGGCCAGCGATGCGCGGCGGCGGCAGCCGTGGCGGCAGCAACAGGGGGCTTGGCGCAGAGCGCGGCAGCGCGCCCTGGGCGGCGGCGTTTTTGGCCGTGTTTTTGGCCGGACGCGGGGCGGCGACGGCAGGCGCTGACGGAGGCCTGTTGGCGCACCCCTTTGAACCCCAAAGCGGCTGCGGCGTGCAGTGTTGGCCGGTGTGTTTGGCTATTTTGTCGGTTTGTGGGCTTTCTCATGTCCTTTAGCAGGCGTGTTCATAGAATTCATTGTTCGTTCGTTCAATCGCGTGGCAGCTTGCTTGTACAATCGCTTTAGGCAGCAGGCAGGCATGAAGGTTTGGGCCCCTCAACCCTTGAAGGCGCCCGCTTGCGGGACGCACGTGTGCTGAGACATGCACACACACCACTGGCGCGGCAGCCAGCCGCATTGGCTGGGCCCCGGCTCGCTGGTGTGGAATTAACCGCCTGCTCCCGCAGCGGCTGCTGCCCACGTCTGCTGAGCACCGTTCTCTAAAGTACGCAGTCTTGCAGTCAAGCCTGATTTTGCCCTGACATGTAGGAGGCCCGCACCCCTGCGCCAGCCTTTTGATGCCGCCTGCTTGATGCGTACACGCCGCCATGCTGACCTGTAAGCGCGCGTTGGCGCCATTTGATCATGGGCTGTCACGCTTGGAACGGCAGGACCACCCAATCACCATTCACAAAGCTGCCACTGGCCTGTTGTGGCTAATTGTAAATGCCCGACTTTTGTGAAGAGTGAGTTACATGCGGCTGCAGTGGTACTGCAAGAGTGACGAAAAGCGGGCGAATCCAAGGATGGGATTGTGCTCAACACTCGGCCCAGGTCTTGAACGCACAAATGCACGGTAGGGACCGGCACACAGTGGTTACGCAGCTACAGAATCCTGATGCGGGTCCTGTGGTGACTGAATTGTCCGGGGCGGGCTCGAGTACAAGAATGACCAGGGCAAACTGAGTCCAACAGAAAGATCAGACTCCATACGCCAGATGCAAGTTGTACCCAGTCGAGAAGTGGTGCGCATGTGCGCAGGTCGCAGGGCAGATTGGACACAACTCCCCAACGGATTGGCGGAGGGGCGGCGGGAGAGGGTGCAGGCACGTAGCGCAGCCAGAAAATGAGACAGGGCTTTCCACCAGCTGCGGGTCACGTCACAAAGTGACTCACTCAGTCAAGGCTTGATGCTGGTGTCGGACACCAGCACGGGCCCCAGTATCGCAGCACCCCGAATCTCGCTCAACCCCCGCCCCCCAACAAAGCCATACCATCCTTACTCATCCCGGGCGCAGCGCCCCCGCCCCCTTCAGCACGCGCACGCGCGCCCTCCGCGGCCGTGGCGGCCCCCACGGTGGCGGCGGCGCGCCGCGTCAGCATTGCCATACTCGTCTTCATCCAGTAGGGTTGCACCACTGAAGTCCTCTTCCGCGGCCTGCGACTCCTGTCGCCGCTGCCACTGCTGCTGCTGCTGCTGGTGGTGGTGGTGGTGCTGCTGCTGCTGCTGCTGCCGCCGCTGCTGCTCCTGCTGTCCCTGCTGGCGGTGGCGGCGACGCGCCACGCCGGCATTGCCGTACTCGTCCTCTGCCCGCAAGGTCGCGCCGCTGAAATCGTCTTCCGCACCCCGCGGCTCCTGCGCCCGCCGCTGCTGCCGCCGCCGCTGGTGCTGGTGCTGGTGGCTCTTGCCCACAGACGGCTGTGGGGGAACAGAGGCCTGCTGCCCCTGAGCCGGCGGCTGCTGCGAATGCTGCGAATGCTGCGAGTGCTGCGAATGCTGCGGCTGCGGCTGCTGCTGCGGCTGCCGCAGCCACTGCATCAGCGCCTGCTCGGCACCCCCCTGGCCGGC
>NW_014007093.1:0-2159 GCF_000611645.1 Monoraphidium neglectum | reverse complement strand
CTCCCCTTCCCTTCCCAGGACGCTGCCACCCGCCCACGAGCTGGCGCACCTCGCTGACGTGTACACCTACACAACCGCCATCAGCCAGTGCTCGTCGCACCACCAGCTGCGGCGCGCACTCGAGCTCGTGTCGGAGATGCGCGCGCGCGCAGTGGCTCTGAACGTCCACACCTACAGGTGTGCGGCCGCGCCGCCGCGCGTCGCTACGCGCGCACACAGCGCGGACGCTCGTCCGTCCGCGGCGGAGGGCCTGGCCGACGCGTTGGAGCCTTTGGGCGCGGCCGGCGCCCCGACCGCTCCGTTTGAGACCACCACCCCTCAACCAGCGGCACCCCGCCCCTGTTCGCGCCCATGATCTGCACCCCCCCCAGCGCCCTGCTCAACGTGTGCCTGAAGAGCAACGAGCTGGACCTGGCGCTCGACATTTACCAGCAGGTGCGGCGTCCACCCCCCGCCACATCCGCGGCCGCGCGGCCGCCGCGATACCACCCAACCGCCCGCCAACCGCCGCCGCGCCGCCCCAGACCCGCGGCCCGGCTCCGCCCGCCCACTCCGCTGCGCTTGCCCCGCGTGCGCAGATGCTGTCTGAGGGCGTGACGCCCAACCTGGTGACGTTCAACACGCTTCTGGATGTGTACGCCAAGACGGGCCACTTTGCGGAGGCCCTGGGGGTGCTGGACCAGCTGGATATGCAGGTGTGTATGTGTTCGTGTGTGTGAGTATTCGTGTGTGTGAGTATTTGTGTATGTGAGTATGTGGATTGTTGGGTGGGTGCCAGGAGTGGTGCGGCGGCGACTGCGGCACAGCAGCGGCTGCTGCTGCGGTGCCGGCGGCAACATGCGCGTGCACATGTGAGCAGTAGCGGTGGAGAGTCGAGGGACCTGCAGGATGTGCGTCCGCCTGCTGCTGGAGCCGCCGCCCGCGGGCGCCTGTGCTGGCGCGAGGGGTGGGCACGGGCGTGCTGCAGCGCCGAGCGCCAGGTGGCGCGCGGCCGGCGCCGCCCTGCTGCGTGCTGGCCTGCCGGCGCACCTGCTGAGCTCTCTTCTCCCCCCCCCCCCCTTGCGCTGCCCTCGTGACTGCAGGGCATCTCCCCGGAGCCGCGCACCTACCACACCGTCGTCACGGCCTGCAACATGTGCGGCCGCTTCAGAGAGGTGCGAGCCCCCCCTGCAACCCCCCCCCCTCGCTTTGCGCCGCAGACCCACCCGCGCCCGAGCGAGGGGCGCCCGCGTGCTGCACCGCGTCGCGGCCTGGCGCGCCCTGGGTTTCGTAGCGGTCGGCTGCACCGGCCGTTCGCCTCTCAGCGCCCCCTCACCTTGCCCCCTCACCTTCCGCACACAACCCGCCTTCCCCCCAGGCGCTGACTGTGTACGAGCGCATGCTGTCCAAGGGCGTCGAGCCCATGCCCGCCACCTACAACGCCGCCGTCTGCGCGCTCGCGCGCCTCGGCCACCTGTCGGCGGCGCTGGCGCTGCTGGGCGCGGCCGCGGCCAAGGGCATAGACCGCTCCGTCGCGACCTACGCGGCGCTGCTCGCAGGCTGCGAGGAGCCCGGCAGGTGCGCGCCCCGCGCGCCGCACCTCTCCCCTCCACCCCGGCAGTGGCGCCGCTGCTCGCGCCGCGGCGACCGCGCTCCCCCGCAACCGTGCCGGGTCGCAACCGCCCGCTGACGGCCGCGCCTCGCCGCGCCGCGCCCTCTGACCCGGCCCTCCACATCGCCCCCATTCAACTCTCCCAACCCTCCAGGTGGGAGCTCGCGCTGGAGCTGCTGCAGCGCATGCAGGAGGAGGGGCTCAAGCCCACCACCGCCTGCTTCAACTCGGCCATCAACGCCTGCCTCAAGGGTGGGTCCGCCCCCGCGGCGGGGCCCCAGCGCCCCGCATCCTGCACTCTCCGCGCAGCCTGCGTGAGCGTGGGCAACTGGGAGCAGGTGCAGCCGCCGCCGCCGCCGCCCTGCATCGCTCAAAACATCATCGCCCCGCTCGGCGCCGCCCACCCATGCTCGTCCTTCCGCAGGCGGGCAGCCCCAGTACGGGGAGCTGCTGTTTGAGCGGCTCTACACCGTCTGCAAGCCGGACGCCGCCACATTCAACGCACTCGTCGGCATCTACTGCCAGGTGCGGCCCCCAGCCCCCGCCCGCGGCGCGGGCTCCACCCGCG
>NW_014007094.1:0-2159 GCF_000611645.1 Monoraphidium neglectum | reverse complement strand
GGAGTTGTGGGGAGTTGCAGGAGCGGCTCCGGCGCCAATGTGAAAGCGCGGCGCCCAGAGAGCGGCTTGGCCAGCAGCGTTATGAGCTTGCAGGCGCAAGTACGGACCCCCCCCTCTGCATTTCAGGGAAAGGGAGGCTGTGTTCTGCGCTCGAGTCCCTTATATCTCACATCACACCTTGGATCTGGGCGCACCCGCCCTCTGGCATTCTGTCCCTGGATAATGCGGGCACCTGCCGCGCACGGCCACAAATGCTGATGAGCGTGCGCAGGAGCCTAGCGCCCGTGATTGTCGCGCCTTGACCCCTTGACACGGCCGCATCGCGCTACACTGCTACACTGCTGACTGAAATAATGCGAAACCCCTCTGCTCAATAAACTGAAGTTGCAATGCAAACGTGATGTGCACTTTGCCTTTTTGCTCATATTTTGCAGACTGAAGTGGCAACTAAACTCAAATTCATGTCAGCCAAGATGACACCAAATGCATAATGCGCAATGGCTTGTAAAGAGGAGTGTGTTTTTCCAAGCAAGGTAGTCAAGGAGACAGCGCATGTAGTGATGACAGTGCGTAGACGCTCCAAGCGTGGGGTCGGCAGTCAAGAGGATAGGTGGAGCGGGTGTGTTTGCGACGTGCGTGTGGATGCGGGCAAGGGTGAAACGTCTTTGCCGACCGTGGCCCTTGGCCTGCATCAGAACTGACTGAGTGTGCGCATGCGCGCTCACGTGGCTTGCTTGGGGGTCATGAGACCCTCTAGTGCGCATGCTTGCAAGTGTGTGCATGCCATCCCACCCCGCCCGCCAGCTCAAATAGCCCGCCTGCATGCAGTACCCCCGACGGGTCTTTTGGATTTGCTCCGCCACGCCTGGAGCGCATGCGCTAATGTTTGATGGGGGTCGCTCTTGCAGGAACCACTAGAGATCTGTCCCCTGCTTGCAAAGTTGGACGTCAGCGCGGCAGCAACCCCGACTGCAGTCAGGGCTCGAACATGTTTGAGGCCAGGCGGATGCGGCGTGGGCAGTGCGTGCGCACTGGCAACATGGGCATTGGCTGGGTTCAATGCAAGTAGAGTAGAGTAGAGTGGACCGGGCGCTGGGCACCCAGTATGTTCTAAGGACGGGCACGGGGGTCAGGGCAACTGCCCGTTTCCCCGCTGCCCCACCGTATGTTGGGTTCAATGCAAGCAGGTGCACAGTCAGGGGTCAAACCGATCGTCACTGGCCCACACAGTGCTACTGAAGCACGGTCAATGCAAGGTGGTGTCAAGTTGACCGTGCTGACCTCCTGTTTAAAATGCACCCCTGGTGGATCCAGTGATTCAGTAGAGCGTGGCGTGGGTCTTGATGACACCAGAATCAGCTCAACTGCTGAGCAGCCAGCGGGCCCAAGGGACGCGGCACAACCCAGCCCAACCCAGCCCAACCCAGCCAAAGTAATCCTGAAGATCTCATAAGTCCGCAGCTTGAACTCGCATATCTGATTTGAGGGATCGATCCGGACTTTACCTGGTGTGTGGTGACTGAGTGAGAACCACTCCAAGATCACACCCCGGAACTATGAGATGCATGAGACGAATTCGAACTTACTCTGAAGATCCGCCGCAGCCTTGCAAACGCGCTGGTGTGGTCAATAAAGGATGTCCATCAAGGCTGCTGGGCCCCTGTCGGGGTGGCACGCCGTCTACGACGAGTTTTGCCACACGTAAGCTCCATTTTATCGCTTTCAATTCCGGTCACGGCCACATCTCGCTCGTCGTGGCGGCACCGGCTGGCCATCCACGCCGATCTCGCACTATGCCGCCCCACCTGCTGCCGGCGCCCTGCATGCCTACCCAAACACCGCCGGCCCCCCTGACCACCCAGGAGCTGGCGAGGCTATGCGGGCAACTGGTTTGTGGTGCCCCGGGGCCGGCCAGAGCCCGCTGCCCCCATGCTCCAAGCACTCCGCACGTTCCGCTTCAAAGGTGAAGGGACCCGCCACCTGCCCCTCGAGCGGCGCCCTCCTTCAAACCCCCACCGACGCGCCGTAGCGACTACGAACCCGAAAATGCCCAGCCCGCAAGTTCAGCTCGTTATGCGGGCGCCCCAGGGTCAAACTCGACTCAAGACCCAACGCCCCACATGCTGCACGGCTGGGGTCTGCCCCAAACTCCTCCACCT
>NW_014007095.1:0-2160 GCF_000611645.1 Monoraphidium neglectum | reverse complement strand
CCGCCGGCCCCGCCGCCGCGCGCCCCGACGTGGCGGCTGATGCGCCGCACGATGCTGTTGTACACGGTCGGGTTGGCGCAGCGCAGCGAGTGGTTGAGCCGCAGCGTCAGCCTCACGCGGGGCACCTCCCTGTAGTACTCCAGCACAACCCTCAGGCTCTCCTCGCTGCCCCTCACGTGCACCACGCTGCCGCACGCCAGCGCCCACCGCAGCTGATACACCATGCTTCCCGCCGTGGTGCCGCCGCCGCCGCCGCCCGCAGCGGCGCCCTGCTGCTGCTGTTGCTGCTGCGCCGCCGCCGCGGCGGAGGGTGTTGCGGGGCGCGCCGGCTCCGCTTTGAGGTAGACCACGTGCGCTGATGTCAGCACAACAACGCGGTTGTGCCGCGCCGCCAGCACGTCCACCACCCCCTCCCCCGCCAGCGCCGGCGCCAGCAGCCCGATCGCCGCCGCCCAGCTCGCCACCAGCGCCGCCCGCGCCGCCGCCTCACGCCCGCCCGCGCCGTCCGCGCGCGCGCGCAGCGCGCGCGACAGCGGGTCGTCGGCGGCGGCGCCGGGCGGGCGGACGCGGCGGACGAGCTTGCCTTGGATGCCGCGCTTCCCGAGGAAGAGCAGGCCGATGCCTTGGAGGCCCTTTGAGCTGCCGTCCACGAGGCCGACCACGGGCCGCGCCGCAAGGCCGCCCAGGCCCTTGATCAGGCCGGCCAGCGCGCCCACCACGCCCAGCGCGCCTGGCGAGGGGAAAGGTGAACGGCTCGGCACGTGCAAGGGCACCCCGGCTTCAGATGCAAGTGCAATGTGTGTACATCGCTTTTCGTGGGCGCAAGCGTGGCATTCAACTGATCAGATGGTCTGCTTTTAGTGCATGTGGATTCAAGTGCTTGTGCACCCAATTAGCCGAGCTGCGAGGCACGGCAAATGCGGTGCAGCGTCCATGCCGCCTGTTGCCCGGCACGTCGGCCGACCCCTAGCGCCCACCAGGCAGCCTGAAGCCCTCTATTGGGTCCAGCACCAGGCCAGCCAGGCCCGCATACAGCCCGAGGTAGAACTCGCACGCGGCCTGAAGTGGTGGGGGCCATATAGGTTGAAGGTGCAGTGATGTCAATAATTGTTTTGGCGCTGATGCTCCCACCAAATGGCCCCCGAGTCCATCCCATTTGCGCATTACTGCACTTGCTTTCTTCTGCATTGTCACCCCAGTTTCATAGAGCCCGATGTTGAGCCTCAAAGGAGAGCAGCCCTGGCGGCCTAGGTACCCCAAGCACCGCGGCAGTCCATGCAGTCAAGGCAGTCCAGGCAGTCCAGGCAGCCGACCTGGTAGAAGGCGTCCCCTGCGGTCTGCGGCGTCATGAGGTAGCGCTGCAGCAGGCCGTGGTCCGACAGCGGCCCACTGCGCTCCACAGGCACCGCCGCCATCAGGGCCTGGGGCGGGGGTGGGGGGAAGGGGGAGTTGCGGGGGCACGCGGTCGTTTCAGTGGCCGGAGCCGCTCGGGCCACGCATTCGGCAAGCAGGGGCGGCCCCCTGCTTTCCACGCATGGCAGCTCGTATCTGACCGAGCTGGTGGGAGGCTGGTCGGCGGTGGGTCAAAGGGCATCCCCCGCACAAGAAGGCCAACCTCCTCCAGCCCCAGCCGCCCCGCCGCGCCTGGCTGTCACGCATGGAAGTGCAGACCACCAGACACGAGACCTTGTCCCCCCACGAGCCACTTCGTTAAAAAAGGCCCTGAGATTGCAAAGAACTTGGACTCCGTGCGCGGATCAAATGCGGAACAAATGACGCCACCCAGGGCCCCCCACACACCCACGCACCTGCAGGAAGCGCGCCGACACCCCCACCAGCTGCGCCACCAGCGTGAACGACACGTGGCCCAGCGCCGGCGGCAGCTGGAGGGGCGACCGCTTGCGCACCGCGATCTCCGTGGCCAGATCCACCAGGCTGATCCGGTTTGCCGGGCGGTTGGGTGGTTGGTGCGGATCCATCAGATCTTGAAATCAGAAACCAGGTTCGGGTGTGCGTGGAGTCCATAGCAGTTGGGATGCGAACTGGTCGCGGCACCCCTTCACCGCACATTGAGAATCCACTCGCACCATGCATCGCCGCATCGTCGCGCAGCTCGTAGCGGCCCCAGCGCCTCTTCAGCGCCTCTCGAGCGCATCCTGG
>NW_014007096.1:0-2159 GCF_000611645.1 Monoraphidium neglectum | reverse complement strand
TTGTGTGTGTGGCACGCGCGAGGAAGAGCGTGAGGAAGAGCTAAAGGAAAGCTGGAGCCCCTCCTCTGCTGCCCCCCAGCAGGCGCGCATGTGTCCGGCACATGCAACACCCCCTCTGTGGAGCCACGTCAAGCTCCAGCCCCCATATGCGGCTGCACAGCAGCAGCTGCCGGCCCCCGGCCCCCCGGCCCCCGCCTCGTCGCACCCGACAGTATCTGCTGCAGTGCGTAGCTCCCCGCGTCCTTTGATAGCGGGCACCAGTCGCGCCGCACAATGTCCAGCCCCTTTGCCTCCATCACCTCAGTCACGCCCCCACCAGGCGTCGGCTCCAGCTGCGGTTTTAGATCGTTCAACATTGCACGATTAATTGCGCAACGCATCAACTGACGGATTGGGTTCATAATATCAGCAGAAATTCTTAGGTTCTAGAGCCAGCCTTGATGCCACCATGCTGCTGGTGCAGGCAGCGATTCATCTCAGGAGGAGGGATTGGCAAAGTTCACGGCGTGAAGTTCCCGCCGCACCTTGATGGCCGCGTACTTCTTCTTCTTGAGCAGCAGCAGGGTCCTGAAGATTGCGTCGAGCTCAATCTCCAGCAGACGGTACCGCTTGTTGACCTGGGTCGCGGATTGGGGGGGGGGGGGCCAAGTCATGTGGGTTGGTGTTGAATGCCAACATCATGCTTTCTGTGAAGTGGTGCATGGACGGGAACAATTGCCGCGTTGGTCGCGATGTGGAGGCTTGAGCAGGAAGCGCGTCTGGTCATGAGGTTGTTGAGGCAGGTTCTCAAGGTTTGTTTTCTACTTGAGGGGGAGCAGGTGGCGGGTATTCATGAATGCTGTTGTGGAGTCCGTCCACACGTCTGCACTTGCGGGTGGTAACTGCATCTGCACATGCGCTCGTCACCGTCACAGTCAGTCTTCTGCTCTCCCGCCCCTTCACCCGCCCCGACACCCACCTCGCGCTTGATGGCGGCCCCAGAGGCGCGCGCCGCCGCCAGGTCGTCCGTCCCCGTGTGGACGAACATCGAGTCCGTGTCGCCGTACACCACCTGCAAAACAGGCCAGGGGGCCGGGGTTTCGGGAGGGACACGCTGGCGCCTTTTACATCGTTCACGCTTCAGATTCAAGAGAGAAAGCCAGGGTGCAGTGCCCGGAGCGTCCCGATTCGTCGCTGCGGCGCGGCGGCCGCGTCGATGCGGGTGCTAGCCCGCATGCCTTGAGCCGCGGTGTTTCCCACCCTGCATGCCGACTCCATGGGTACCGGCTGTATATCTTATCAGAAACACGCGCGGCCCCCCATGTGGCCATCCCACCTCGAGGCCGTTCCCCATGTTGGCCACTGTGTCCACCGTGGTCTGCAGGATCTCGCGGCCCTGGGAGTTGGGTTTGACCGGGGTTTGACCAAGGGTTGACCAAGGGTTTGACCAGCAGGTCGGCCGCGAGAAAAAAGACTAGCGAAATGCTGATCTATGTGTGAGCGCCTTTGCGCCGTTTGCGCTGTATGCGTTGCTCCAGTGCATGTTGACGCACCCGCAAACCCGCAGAATCAAAGCCCAACTTCACAGGAAGACATCAATCGCCGGTTTTGTGCTAAGTTTCAGCGCCCACCTGGCTGGTGATGAGCTCCGCGAGGGGCCGCGCGTAGAACCTGCTGTTGGTGAACCCCAGGCAGCCATACATGCTGTTGGCCGTCAGCTTCAGGGCCTGTGACGGGTAGGGTTTAGGGTTCCGGGTTTGTTTGGGTGTTTGTGGTCAAGGGGGGATGGGGGGTGTGGAAAAGGGATTCTGGGCGGCGGGTTTGTCGCAGGGGTTCTAGGGCTGTGCCCGAGCTCGTGAAGGGGAGTGCATCAAGGGGGAGTAGGTTGACAATAGCCAGTGCTGACCCGAGCGACGGTTGGGTGGGCGCGGAGCTACGCCCCCCACCCCCACACCTGCTGCTGGATGTTGAGGCGTTGGTAGTCGCCCGGCCCCTTGGCCGCCTTCATCTGGGCCTTGACCTGTGTGTGAGAGTGTGTGTGTGTGTGTGTGTGTGTGTGCGCGGGCGCGTGTGTGTTGTTGTGCGTGTGTTCACGTGCGCGTGTGTGCCGGGCAGCTGCCCACTGCCTCCCAATCATCCCCACTCACTGCCCCCACCTGCCCCGCCCCACCTTGCGCCTC
>NW_014007097.1:0-2156 GCF_000611645.1 Monoraphidium neglectum | reverse complement strand
GGGGGGGGGACGACCCGTACGCCGCGTGGGCCCCGAAGGAGTTTGATGAGAACGGCGTCGTGATTGAGCAGCAGCAAGAGCAGCAGCAGCAGCAAGAGCAGCAGCAGCAAGAGCAGCAGCAGCAGCAGCAGGAGCAGCAGCAGGGGGGCGTCCAGAACGACCCGGACTGGCAGCTGGACCCGGCCAGCGGTTACTACTACAACGCCGGCAGCGGCTATTACTACGACGCCGCCACGGGCCTGTACTACCACGCGACCAGCGGGCAGTGGATGCGGCTGGACCCTGAGACCGGGCAGTTCGCCGCGGCGGACGCGGGGCAGGGCCCGGCCGGCGGCGAGCAGCAGCAGCAGCAGCAGCAGGAGGGCGACCCACAGCAGCAGGAGCAGGAGCAGGAGGAGCAGCAGCAGCAGAACCCAATTGGGCCGGCGCCGGCACCAGCACCGGCCGCTGCCGCGGGGGCAGGGCGGGGGCCGCGCGCCCCTGTGCAGCTCGCGCCCCGCCGCACGGCAACGATTGGCGCCGCGCCGCAGCTCAACTCGCAGGGGCTCCTGGCAGTGATCGCAGTGGAGGAGGTGGGCGCAGACGGCACGGCTTTTGGGGGGAACAAGGGCCGGGGGCGAGGCGGCCGTTGGGACCTGGTTGGGGTTCCTGTGCAGGGGTTTTTGTCTGGAGGCGGCAGCTGATGCAAGCGGAGCTTGATGGCTGACGTCATCAGCCGGCTTGAAACGCGCGGATGCGCACGGTTGCGCCCCGCCCCGCCGCGCAGGAGCGGGAGAAGGAGGAGCGGCGGCGGAAGAAACTGCTCCAGCAGCGGGCCGAGGCGGCGGGCGGCCGCCGCGCGCCGCAGCAGCCGGGCGGGCAGCCGACGCCGGCGCCCGCACCCGCTCCCGCGCCTGCGGCGCCTGCGCCGTCGGTGGCCGCTAAAGTCGGTGCTGGGGCGGTGCAGGGCGTGGTCTATGTCAGCAAATGGGCGCAGCGCAACCGCGGCGCGCAGCCCCAGTAACGCTGTCGCTTGTGAGGAAGACCATGGGTTTGCGGAAGGAGGCTCTGCAAGGGGTAGTGCTCGTGTGCCGTTCGCGCCTTTGGGCAGGGAGGTTATGTTACTGGCCCTGAGACGCCAGATTTCACCTCAGTCACATCGGCCCAAAGCGCAGCTTGAAGGACATTTACGCCAGTGGTGCGATCGCAAGCATGTTGGCCTGTCGTCTTCACATGCGAGGACGCGTCCACGCGGGGCGCGACAGCGCAACAGCCGCCCAGGACGGGAAGAGCCTCCGCAAATGCGTGCGCGAAACGGGGTGAAGCGACAGGTGGCAGGACGGACTCACAAACGCGCTTGGGGAGACTTTACTGCAGGTGAGCTGCCCTGTTTGCGAGTCATCGGGGTCCAGGCTGGCAGCTTGTAAAATGGCCTCATCATGCCGGGCAGTTTCTCGACGACTCAGTGTCGGGAGCAGCCTGTGAGGCTGCACGCCTATCTTTTTCGTGTTGGCTTACCACTCTAAGTTGTCAAAATACCACGGCACCCGCCCATCGACATCTTCTGAGCACCTTGGGATCCGAATTCAATCAATTGGTGTCGCACATGCTGGGCGCGCCTGTTATCAACAGCCGCTACGTATACCGTAGCATTTCAAGGGTGTGTGCCTCGGCCGCCAGTCCCGATCGTTTCTGATCTGATCAAAAAGGCAACTCACAGCCTGACCTGCGTCGCGCCAGGTCCGCCCGTTCACAGCGAAGCGCATCTCTACAGTTCCCTGCAGCGCCATGTCTGGAGGTGCGCTGCGCAGCGGCCGCCGCTCTCGGTCTGGCGTTGCCTCGCGTCAACACCGGTCGCACGAAGGCACAGCTCGCGTGCATGCCCCGGCTTACCCTACCCCCCATAATGTGCAGGCAAGGGTCCTGGCGGCAAGCCGGTGGTGCTGATCACCGAGAAGCTTGGCGAGCCAGGTGCGCGCCCGCCGCCGCCACCACCCCTTCGCAGCCGCCGGCCGCCTCGATGTGACCCACGGCCTCGGCGCGGCACGCCGCCAGGCCCGGCCCGGGCCTGAGTTTTCGCCCCGCTCCATCCCCCTGGCTCGTGCCTCCTTGCAGCTGTGCGCAAACTTCCCTTCCATACATTTTTGTACGCACATAACCCCTCCAAACCCTAGTTT
>NW_014007098.1:1732-2606 GCF_000611645.1 Monoraphidium neglectum | reverse complement strand
GCCGCGCGCTCCCGCCCTCTGGCCATGCGCCCGTCTCAAAGTACACAGCTCGCGCCCGCGACCGCGCGGCCCGCGACACTCACCCACCCCAAGGCTCGCCCCATCCGTCCGCGACTCCCACACGCAGAGCATGGAGCCGCACCTGCTCCTCCTCATCTTCCTGCCAATCATCGGATTCTCCGCGGCCGTCAGCCAGGAGCCCCACCAGCTGCGCAAGAGCTGGGGCCAGGTGCGCGCCACCTGGCGCCGCAGCTGGAGCGTGCGCGAGCAGGGTCCAAGGCTCCAGGGGCTGCCGCCGGCGCGAAGCAGCCGTGTCGCCCCAGGCCGAGGCGCCGCGCCGGGTCCCATCCAGATCGCACACATCCACCACGCCCAACGCCCCGCCCGCGCTCCCTCCCCGCGTGTGCCTGTCGGACTCTAGATCATGGTGCTGGCCTGGCCGGGCGTCGTTATCCAGTTCCTGCTCATCGCGCTCTGTGGCAAGTATTTCTTCCCCTACAACTGGTCCTGGCCTGAGTCGTTCCTGTTTGGGGCCATGCTGTCGGCGACAGACCCCGTGGCGGTGGTGGCGGTGTTGCAGGAGGTGCGCCCGTGCGTGCATGTGCGTGCATGTGCGTGCATGTGTGTGCTTGTGTGTGCTTGAGTGTGTGCTTGTGTGTGTGGGTGTGCGTGTTCGTGCATGCGGGCGTAAGGGTATTCGCGTGCGCATGCATGTAGTGGTGACAGTCCCGCTGCAGTGCACACATGCACCCTGGCGTCGGAGCAACCTCGCAACTCTCTGCGCCGCACGCCAGCCCGCTCTGCTCCCCGCCGCCCCCCGCTGAAACCTGCCCCGCCGGCGCCCCTACGCCGCCACCCCTTTCCCCACCCCCCC
>NW_014007098.1:0-1288 GCF_000611645.1 Monoraphidium neglectum | reverse complement strand
CCCTACGCCGCCACCCCTTTCCCCACCCCCCCAATGACCCAGGTCGGCGCGTCCCAGAAGCTGGCGTGCGTAATCGACGGAGAGTCCCTCATGAACGACGGCAGCGCGCTGGTGATATTCCTGCTCCTCCAGAAGATCGTCGAGGGGGAGGCCGTCACGGTCGGAGGGGTGAGCCCAAACCCGCGCCCGCGCCCGCGCCCGCACCGCCTGGCGTGCCGCGTCCCAGGGCGGCGTTGCTGAGGGTGGAATGTCGGGGGCCCCGGCCATCCGAAGGCTGTGGCCGCGCTGCTGTGATTGTTTCGCGGCGGCGGCGCCCGTTTGGCTGCCCCTCTGCACAGTGCCCGGCGCTGCTGACGGTCGGACGGTGCAGTTGCGAGGCGCAGTTGCACGGCACGCGCCTGCCTGCCTGATCACCCGCCCACCCACATGCCACCCCTCCTACCTCAAGAACCGCACACCGCAAACGTGCCACCCAAATCAGAAGCACTCCACACCCTCTCGCCTCGACCGCACCCAATCCAGGCGATCGCCCAGTTCTGCCTGCTGGCTGTCGTGGGCATGGTGCTAGGCATCGCCTTTGGCGCGGCCACCAGCTGGCTGCTGGACAACATTTTCCGCGACCCCACCCTGACCACCATTGTCACGCTGATGTCAGCGTATGCCAGCTACTACACCGCCGACCGGCTGGTGGGGGCGTCTGGGCTGCTGGCGGTCGTGTGCAACGGGTTCGCGATGAGCCTGATAGGTGTGGGCTGCAAAGGGTTCGCGATCAGCCTGGGAATAGGAAGTAACATAGAAGCTGCCGCAGGGGCCCATGGTGCATGGGACTTGTTGCGCGGGGTCGCAGATTCGACCTGTCATAGGGCGCGCACCAGCGCGCATCTGCGCGGCCCGCCGCGCGTCAGTGCGGCAGACCCCTGCTCACCCGCCTCTTCCCGGGCGTCGCGCCGTGGCGCCGCGCCCCCTCTCAACCAACTGGTCCATCGCACAAAAGTTCGATCGACCGCCCCTACCGCCGAACCCCACCGCTCGGCAGGCGGGCGGCAGATCGCGCTGCGCGCAGAGGAGGCGATGCATGGCTTCTGGGGCGTCCTCGAGTGGGGGGCCAACACCATCCTGTTTGTGTGGGTGGGCATCGTGCTGGCAATCGTGCTGCCGCCCTCGCACGAGGAGACGGTGATCACAGATCAGCCAATCCACCTGGTGCCGAGTGACGCAGGTTACGTGGTGGTGCTGTACATATGGCTGCAGGTGGGGTGAGGATGGGGTGGGGGTGGGGTGGGGATGG
>NW_014007099.1:0-2163 GCF_000611645.1 Monoraphidium neglectum | reverse complement strand
GGAGAGGATCGCCCCCCTGGTGGACCGCAGCGTGGTGGAGGGCCAGGTCAAGCCCGCACTCAGGGAGCTGGCCGAGGACCCCGACGCCGACGTCAGGTTCTACGCGGCGCAGGCCCTCTACGGCTGCGACGCCATGGTCACATCGTAGCGGCGCAGCCGGAGGGCGGGCGAGGCGGCGGGATGCGCCCGGGGCGGCGCGCGGTGCCCCAGGGGCCCGGCAGGCGCGGCAGGCAGCGCGCGTGCGGCGCCCCTGGCTCGCCTGCGTGCGCGGCGCGGCGGCGGCGCGCCGCGCCTGCGTCCGAGTTTGCTGGTTGTCCGGTTTCTTTGGATAGTAACTCAGTGTCCCGGTGTCGCGCGGCGGCCGCTGGTGGCGGGGCCCTCGCCCCGTCTGGCCTTGGCCGGCACTGACGTGACAGGTGACGATTTAGTTTTGCTCTCTGACCGGCTGGGTGCACGCGCACATTAAGTGACCCGTCCATGACGTGTAACGACATTCGAAGTTTGATGCCCCTGGTAGCGGCTGGCGTCAGTTGATGAATTTACTGCACAGCATGTTGGAGCAGCGCAACACAATCAAGTACGCAATGGGTCTGGTGCACTGGCGTTGGCAGGGCCGCGAAGCTGGATGCTAAGAAGCAGCGCGCATGGCAGGGGGCACGGTGGTTCTGCAGTGGGGCCAGACAGTGAGTACAACGGGTGACGGCCCGCGCACCAAAGCGACTGCACGAGGGTACTAAGACGGTGATCATGCTTAGCAATAATTTATTCAAGGTCGGGTCACCCGGTTGCTTGCTGCTGGAATCACCAGCTCGCTTCAAGGTGATTTCCGACTCAGCCAGTGCTTCCGGCGGGCCTCAGCCGCTTCCACGTTGTTTCGGATATAGGACCCGTCCCTTACGTGTGCGCAGTGAGGCCTGGAAGGGGCGCAAATCCGAACGCGTTCAAACGCTCGCGCCACTTTTGATCAAACGAAAGCGCACAAACTCAGCTTTTTTCAATCCGTGCAGCCATTCACAATAACTTTGGTCGGTGTCACCCGTATACAATCACATTTTTGCTTGATTGCAAGCACCTCTCCTTCCGCAGCCAGGATGTCCGTGCTGCAGTCCCTCGCGGGGACGATCGAGCCCAGCCCTCTCTCCAAGTATGAACTGGAGCGTCTGGATAGGATCGAAGCCAACCGGCGGCGTATGGGTGAGCCCGCGCGATCGCGACCAGCCCGGTGATGTGCTCTCGCCACCCGACCCTGCTGCAGCGTGCCCGGGTCAAGCCCTGACCGAACGCTCACCTCACCTCACCCGCCCCCATCCCCTACCCCGCCCCTCAATGCAGAGGAGCTGGGTGTCCTCGAGACCGCCCGCAGCCTGATGGACGCCATCAACGCCAGCAAGCCGCCGCCCCGCGCCCCCAGGCCGCACAAGCCCAAGGTGCGTGTCACACACCCCGCCGACTAAGACCGGCTCCCCTCACCCTGCCGCCGCCTCCGAGCGCACCAGCCGCCCAGCCCAGCCTGCGCGACCGCGATCCAACTGCTCCCTCTCGAGCCTCGAATCGCCCGCAACCCCCGGCTGCCCCCGACCGCCCTTCCCCCAAACCCCACACACCCACCCGCGCCCGCCGCTACGCCACCCGGCCGACCGCAGGGCCTGCGCCCGCGCCCCGCCGACGCGCGCCGCTCCGCGCGGCTGGTGGGCGAGGCCCCCAAGTATGGCGAGATCAAGGGGGACTTTGATGAGGCCGTCACCTACAGCGACTACGAGCCCTCGGGCGGCGGGCTGCACGACCTGCTGGCGGGTGCGCTTGTGTGTGTATGTGATGACACGTGTGCGTGTGTGTGTGTGTGTGTGTGTGTGTGTGTGAAAACGTGTGTGCGCTTGTGTGTGTAACTGCGTGTTTCAACGTGTATGTACGGGTATCTGAGTGCGTCGGGGGTGCATTGTTTGTGGAAGAGGGAGATGTTTTGGGGTTGCATTTGTGACTCGGTCTGCGTTTGCGGGGACGGCCGGGGGCGGCAACCCTATGAGGGTGTTGGTGGAGGCTGCCAGAGTGCCGGGCATGCGTGCGCCGCGGCTGCAGCCCAGGCCAGCTGGCGGCTGGCCCAACCTGGCGCCCTCATCTCCACACGACGTGCCGGCTTGCCGCTCCCCTCCCCCCCCACAGCCC
>NW_014007100.1:2041-3026 GCF_000611645.1 Monoraphidium neglectum | reverse complement strand
GGCGGTCAGCGGGCTGGCGGTGCTGGTGGTGTGGCTGGCGCTGAGGGCGGTGCGGCTGCACTTTGGGGAGACCAACCTGAGCAGGAAGACCCTGGTGGACCGCCACTTCCTGATATGATTCGACCCGGCGAGGCGTTTGTTTGGCCCCAAGCACTGTGACCCACCGGCCCGGGAGCGAGCCCCTGCGGTCGCTGCGCAGCGCCTTGAGCGTGCGCTCCGTGCTGGTGCTTTGTACATAGCGTTGTGCTGGTGCTCCTGGGGGCAGCAGCGGCTGTAACTCTAGACGCACTTCGTCTCAGGGCATCGCGGCGTGCAGGGGGTTACAGTGAGTGGCGGGCGGGAACGAAAAGGAGGAAAGGGGCCAGCCACAAGAGGTCACGTGCGGTTGAGAAAGTAGAATGCTGAAAAAATGCGCTGCCGCGCCGAGCAACGGTGACAAAAACCATCAACGGCAGACGGACAGCGGTTCAGTGGGCGCAGAAGGTGCTGAGCGTCTCCTCCAGCTTGGCCGGGTCAAAGTCGCCCGTGACCACGCAGCCGCCCAGCGGCCCCTTGAGCAGCACCAGCCGCAGCTTCCCGGCGAGCACCTTCTTGTCCACCGCCATCAGGTCCCTGAACTGCTGCGCCGTCATGCTGGGGGGCGGGACGACGGGCAGGTTGGCGGCCAGCAGCAGCGCGCGGGTGCGGTCCAGGATGGAGCGGTCGATCCAGCCCTGCGGCGGGTTTGGTTTGGCGGTTGGGGTAAAAAGGGGCGTGGGCGGGCGTTGCGCAAGGGCGTTTGGAAGGGCGGGTGCGAGGGTTGGCGGGGTCACGCTTGAGGGCTGCGTGAAGGGGTGTGAGCCGCATTCCCATGACAGCGCGCGACCAGGTCATCGCGCCGCAGTGCCCATGGTGGAAAGGCGGCTACCCGGCCCCCTAGAAACACCCTCACGTCCCCAGGTCTCGCGCCGTGCCGAGAGCCACGCATGTCAGGGTCCCTGAAGAC
>NW_014007100.1:0-1177 GCF_000611645.1 Monoraphidium neglectum | reverse complement strand
CTCCCTCCATCCCCCGCGAAACCCCGCCGAGCAAACTCACCAGCCGCACCGACATGTCCGCCGCCATCACCATCCCGATCGACACCGCCTCCCCATGCAGCAGCGTGCCATACCCCGTCCCCGTCTCGATGGCGTGCCCAAACGTGTGCCCGAGGTTGAGCGTCGCGCGCACGCCGCCCTCCCGCTCATCGGCCGCGACGACCTCGGCCTTGTTGATGCACGACCGCTCAACAGCGTAGGCGATGGCCTCGGGGTCGCGGGCGAGGAGGCGCGGCATGTTGGCCTCGAGCCAGTCGAAGAGGGCCGCGTCGCGGATGAGGCCGTACTTCACGATCTCACTGATGCCGGACGCGAGCTCCCTGGCGGTTGGGGGTGGTTGAAGGTAGGTTGGGAGGTGGTTGGCAGTCGGTGGTTGGGGACTGGGTGTGGTCGGTGAAGATGGTTGAAGATGGTCGAGGTGTTGTCGCTCGGGGGGCAGAAGGGTCGGCGGGCGAGGGGGCTGGGAAAACGGCGACTGCCGCACGGGCGGCGGCTGCTTTGCTGTCAAGGGAGCACGCTAGGGTGGGCTGACCACAACCCAGGGTTGATGCAGCCGTCGCTTACAAACGAAGCGGTGTGGTGCGGCGACAGACCATTCAGCCTGCAGATGCACCTTGTGCTGGCTGCATCCTCCTTCCCTCTCACTGTGCAGTCAATAGCACCCAGCCATGCATCCTTTCGACCTGGCGAGGCCGCTGCCGCCCTCCCCCCGTCCCCCTTGTACCGCGCGGCCCTTGAGCCTCAGGCTCCCACCTGGCCGGCAGCGTGTCGAGGGTGTCAGTGTCGACCAGCACGCAGCGCGGCTGGTAGAACGCCCCGATCATGTTCTTGCCCAGAGGGTGGTTCACGCCCGTCTTCCCGCCCACGCTGCTGTCCACCTGGGCCATCACGGTCGTGGGCACCTGCAGGGAGGGGGAAGGGCATACGGGGACGGCAGGCGCAGTCGCCGCTGCAGCCCGCCGCGGGTGGCGGGCGCGGCGGGTTGCAGGAGCCGCAGGCCGCGGAAGGGATGCCCGGCAGCAGGCCGCAGGCCCGGCCCCGGCCCCGGCCCCAGCCCGGCTCGACGCGCAAGCTGCTGCAGCTGTTTTTGCATCCCCACAAGCGCGTTTCGCCCCGCAACATGGGAGCCGAGCGATCC
>NW_014007101.1:0-2162 GCF_000611645.1 Monoraphidium neglectum | reverse complement strand
GGGGGGGGGGGGGGTCGGGACAGGCGAGGGTTTGGCTGGGCGTGCACAGCGAGCGAGCACCTGACGCGCCCCTCCCGACTGGCGCACGTTCATTCTTCCGAAACTCCTACCTTTGCTGCATGGGCGCCTCTCCGTGTTTGCTGCAACAAATGGCGCATCCCCGGCAAGGCATCTTTGCCGCCAACATCTGTCACCTCAAATTCAAAATTTGAAACCTGGAACCCGATGCGCAGGCGCGCGGCATCAGCATCAAGATGGTGCCCATGAGCCTGGTGCTGGAGGGCGGCAGCGGCAAGAGCTTCCTGCTCAATTTGATAGACTGCCCCGGGCACGTCAACTTCAATGATGAGGCGCGCGGGGGCTGGCAATTGCATGCGCGGCGAGGGTTCTTGGGTGGCTCGTGTGTGTTTGTTAGTGCGCGTGTGTTTGTGCGTGTGTGTGTGTGCGGTTGTGTGTGTTTGGTTGTGTGTGTGTCAGGTTGTGTGTAAGCGTATGAGTGTGTGTGTGTGCTTGTGCGCATTTGTATGAGTGTGTGTGTGTTTGTGCGTGTGTGCGTCCCCCTTTGCCCAGCCCCTTCACCCCCCTCTGATGCACCTCTCCTACACCACCCCCGCGCAAACCCCCGCGCCACGACACCCTCCCCACAACCCCCTCAACTCCAACCCCGTCCCCGCCAACCCTTGCCCCCCCCCCTTTTGTCCTCCCTAACCACCGCGCAGGTGACAGCGGCGATGCGTCTGGCTGACGGCGTGCTGCTGGTGGTGGATGCGCTGGAGGGGGTGGTGGCGGTGGCGGAGCGCGCGGCGCGGCAGGCGGTGGCGGAGGGGCTGGCGGTGACCCTGCTCATCAGCAAGGTGCGTGATTGGGTGGGATTGAGGTTTTGAGGTTTTGAGATTGTGTGTGTGTGTGTGTGTGTGTGTGTGTTTGCATGTTGTATGTGAGGTGTGTGTGTGTGCGTGCATGTTTGAGTGTGGTGTGTTTACGCGTGAGCGTCAACGTGTGCGCGGGTGCTAGGTGGTGGGGGCCGACGGGTGGGGTCCGCTGGGGTTTGGTGCGACACTCGCATCCGCGATCACGCATGCAGCCCGCACCCTGTCGACTCCAGAGCCATGCGGTTTGACCTCGCGTTCGACCACCCCCTCCACCCCCACCCACCCCAAACACACACACACACACATTCAACACACACACACACATTCACACACATTCACAAAACTCTAAAACACAAAACTCACACACACAACACTCACACAACACACACACCACACACACACAACACACACACACACACCAGGTCGACCGCCTCATCCTGGAGCTGAAGCTTCCTCCTGCTGACGCGTACTACAAGCTAAAGCACACCATAGAGGAGATCAACAAAGTGCTCTACGAGGCCGCGGGTGAGAGGGGCTTGCTGGGGCCTGATGTGATTGGGTGTGTGTGGGAGGGGGGATGAGGGGGGCGGAATGTGATGTGTGGGAGAAGGGAACCCGGGGGGACATGTGCTGTGGGAGCCTGTCGCACTTTCTCTCGTAATGCCGCGGGTGAGGGGTGTTTCAGGGAAAAGGTGGAGGGCGGGGCGAGAGACGCCGGGGCGCGGCGGGCGCTCCGCCGGTCTTCGTGTCGCCCGTGGTGGCTTCTCTTAGCACACCCAACCTGGGGACGTGCGCCCTCTACACACCCTTCACAGCCCGCTCCCTGCCCACACTCACTTTTACAAACGCACATGCGACCTTCTTTCTAACAACACACACCGACACACACACACACACACTGAAACAATCACACACGCGCCCCCCTCCCAGGCGTCCTTCCCGGCAGTGACGAGGCGGCGGCCCTGACGCTGGACCCCCTCAAGGGCAACGTGGCCTTCAGCGCAGCACAGTACGGCTGGAGCTTCACACTCGACAGCTTCGCAGGTGGGTTTTGTGAGTGTGTGCGTGTGCGTGTGTGTGCGTGCGTGTGTGTGTGTGTGTGTGTGCGTGTGTGTGTGTGTGTGTGTGTGCGTGCGTGTGTGCGTGCGTGCGTGTGTGTGTGTGTGTGTGTGTGTGTGGAAACGTGTGAGGGGGGATATGTGAGCGTGGGCGGGAGGGGGGCCGGACCGCGTGGGGCTGGGGCCGGACGAGGAAGCGTGGGGTCGTGGCGGCACGCGGGGGCGGGGGCGT
>NW_014007102.1:0-2165 GCF_000611645.1 Monoraphidium neglectum | reverse complement strand
GCCTGGGAGGGGCCAGGGGCTGTGAGGTGCTGTCAGAGGGCAGGCTGCAGAATGGACGATTGGCTTTGTGGCTGACACGCCTGCGCGGCTGCCCCGGCCCTTGGGCGGGCGCGCGCGCCCGCCGCCGCACGTGTCATGCGTGCCCGCGTGCCGCTTGCTGCAGGGCCGGGGGCGCTCGTCCCGGCCCGGCCCCGGCCGGCCGCCGCCGAGGCGCTGGGCGCGCCTGCTCGCGCGGGCGCCCGTTGGTGAGAGGCCAAGCCTCTCAGGGGTGTGCCAGGCCGCCTGCGCCCTTTCTCAGCCGGCCGGACAAAAACCAGCAGAACGTTCAGGTTTCCCAACCAAAAAGATCGCAGACGAGCAGAGGTCTGAACAAAGACCAAAAGTTGATCTTTGGTCTTCATATGGCGCCTCTCCCCCCCCCTGCCCTTCCCTCAACTTGCGCCCACCCTTGGCCCCCCTCTTCAACCCCGCCACGCCCCTCCTCCCCTTCCCCTTTCCCCTGCCAGCCGCACCTGGAAAGCGCCGCCCCATTCGGGAAACGCCGTGCCCGCAATCCGCGAGAGACCCAGCGCCACGCCCGCCTGGGTGTTTTTGATTTGGGGGGGAGGCGAGGTGGGGCACATGGGATGGCGCAGGAGGGAAGGAGGTGGGGGTTTGGGCGGCAGGCGGGGCGAGCACGATGCACTTTATAACCTCCATCTGGCAGCGAAACGCTGCTCGGCGGCAGAGGGCATCCACGCGCAGACGTGCGTCCGCCTTCTGCTGTAGGCACGCGTCGGCGCTGAATCAGAGATTGTGGACGAGCTGACACTGCCAGATCGCGCCAGATCTCGCGCGGCGCTCGCCTGAGTGATCTGGGACATCCAGAACACCTGGCGGTGCTCCGGCCGCACGCCGCCCGCGTTGCAGCCCGCCCAGGAGCCCGCGGCGATGGCCAGCAGCCGGACAGCCACCACCAGCAGCACCACCCAGAGGCTGCCCGCCAGGGCGGTCTGCGTCCGGGGGTCGGCCCGGGCCAAGGTTTGCGTTGGGGTTTTTTCCTTATTGTTTGTTGGTGTCGATGGGGCGCTCCTTAATTGCCAGAGGCACTCTGGTCTGTCGGGAGCACGCGTCAGGCGTACCCCGCCTCGCCCGGCGCCCCCAGAGCCCGCGCGCCGTCGGACGGGGGGCGCGCCTCCAAGAGCGGCCGCTCCGACGCGCGCGCGCGGCGGGGGCAAGAGCCGCGGGCGCGCAGGCGCGGGGGGCCGGAGGGAGGAGGGAGGGGGCGCCGCGCACGCAGCTTCTCACCAGCTTCAGGGAGGCGCCCGCCAGCCCGAAGAACGCCACGTTTGTCCAATACATGACGGACTCGACCAGCCCGTTGACGTCATTGGGCGAGTCACGCGCAAACCTGGGGCGATCAGTTGGGTGGGAGGGGTAGGGGGTCAAGGGGGTGGTCCGCAGTGCGCGTGCGTTTGCGTGCGGCGCGCGCGTTCGCGCGGGGGCGTTTGCGCGCGCACGTGTGCGTGCGCGCGCGCGCGTGTGTGTTTGTGAGGGGGGGGAAGGAGGCAGGTAGGACAGGGACAGGAGGGAGTCCGGCGGCCGGCCCACGGGCACTGGGGATGGTCCCTTGGCTGACAGCCGCGCGGCGCCGCCCGAAAACAGGCCCAGCCCAATGCATGCAGGCCGAGCCCGACGCATTCTGCAAGGGTGCAGACTGGCTGCAGCTTTGCCCGAGAGTAAGAACCACTGGGTTCGGACTGAGCCATTGCAGCGGCAGCCGCCACACAGCGGCCGCCGCTCGTCCCCAACACGGCTCCCGCCCACTCCTCTAGACAAGCGCCCAAAGCAGATCAGCCCTGCCCGCACACATCAAACCAGACTGGACCAGCAGCAGCCGCACCTGCCCCACCCCACAACCCCGGCTGCCTGTGCGAGCCGCAGCACACGGGCGCACCGCCCATGCGCCCCGCGATGAATCACAGGACAGCTGTGCGAGACCAAAACACCAAACAGAACACGGCGTCACCTCCGGTTGGTAGCCATCATGCCCGCCGCGACGCATGCTAAAAGGGGCTCCGCCCGCAGCGACCGCGCCACCTCGAATATCCCCGCCGCCGCCAGCAGCACCAGCGCCATCCGCACGTTCAGCTCCCCGCCCGAGCCGCCGCCGCCGCCGCCGGCCC
>NW_014007103.1:0-2165 GCF_000611645.1 Monoraphidium neglectum | reverse complement strand
GGTGGGGGGTCGGGTGCAGGGCTCCTTGGGGCGTGGGCGGGGGCATGTGTGTAGGGTGTGTGTTGTTTGGGAGGGGCGACGATTTGCGGGGACGGCAAAAGGTTTCATGGAGGTTGGCGCGGCGTGGAGGCGTGCTCACCTGCACTTTCGGAACCAGCCGCCGGGGGGCATGTGCACGCCCAGCACAGTGCTGGAGCAGTCGGGGTCGGCGTCGAGGTCGTCAAACAGGGGGAGTTGCTGCTGCTGCTGCTGCTGCTGCTGCTGCTGCTGCTCGTTTTGGATCTGAGAGCCATGCCGGTGAAGCAGCTGCTGCTCCTGTTGCTGCTGCTGCAATTGCTCTTGATGCTGCTGTGCAGCAACCGGCTGCTGATGCTGCTGATTGGGCTGCCACTGATGCTGCTGATGGTGGTGCCGCGAATCGCTCCACGCCCCATGCTTCTGGTGGGTTGGGTGGCCGCCGCCCCCCTGCGGGCCAACCGCCTGGTGCAGAGGGTGACAGGTTGGATCCACGCGTTGCGCCGGGTCAGAAAATGATGCTTATGTGACTTCAATTCTTCAGGACATGCGATCGGGCCCGCTCACCCGCGGCTGAGGACACTCTTGGAAAGGGTGAGCGCCTGCGGCCGTGATCACGCTGTGGGCAGGGGGGCTGCACATGTAATCCGGATTGATTTGGTCACCAAGCTGGTCGTGGGAGCGGCGCAGGGCATCAGAGATGCCCAGCCACGGCTCCCGCTCATCCTTGCCCGAGGCGGGAGCGAAAGAGGCAAATGTAGTCATTTATGTCGATCTAAGACTACTTTTAATGCCGCGACAAGCGCCAAAGGTGCAGGTGACAGGGCCGTGGCTGGGTTGAGGTTGAAGTGCAGTTTGAATGCCAATGGGCAGAGCGGCAGGCGGTTGCAGCTTCACACCCGTGACACTCAACCACCAGAGTTGTGTACTTTGCGGCCAATATCCATCAGAAGTTGCGTGATTACATAAGTGGGTGCCGCACGCGTTGGTATGTCGAGTCAAAAGTATGCAGGGGCTGGTGTGCAGGCGCAGAGATACAGGGCGTTGACCGTCCAAGTCACAGGATCAGGAGCTCAGCGGTCAAAGGGAAACGGAGCAGGACGCACGAGCGCCGAACCGCCCACAACACGACACCTGTCCGGTCGTCATCGCCCCACCAGAGCACAGCCTGCATGCATGTCCATCCTGCCTCCAGGGGTCGAGAGGTCGAGAAGCCGCCCCAACACGTGCGCACACGCCGCGGGCACAGCGTCGGCACACCACGGCCCTGCGGGCGCTACGCGCACGCCCCAACAATCGCCGCGGGTGCCCTGCAAAGGCCGTCAAATGTTGGTCGGCTGGGGTCAACGGGGGGGGCGTTGGGGCTTTCAAATTTCGCGAGGGAGGCAAGGATGGCGCGAGGGCACCAGCCCACGGAATAGACTCGCTAGGTCAGAGAAGCAGAGGTGCGAATTGGATGTCAAACGAGGCTGCCATCGCGGTGGCCTTGTTTCCGGGTGTTGCCGCCAGCCGCACGCACATTGCAGCGGCAGGACACAACCACGCAAACCATTTGGCAGCGACGCTGCATGCACGCGCGCGCCACAGGGGGGTCGTAGACAGCCGAGAAGCGGCCGAGTGCTGCCGATAATGCAACAGGCCAAGCCGGAGGGGGCCGGCTGCGCAGAGGGGGGGGCGGATGCATGGCCCTGGGGGCGCCTTCTGGCCCAACCACCGGCCCATTCACCGGCCCGCCCGCCCTTCGCCGATGCCCCCGGGCTCAAAGCCGCGGCCGGTGAGCACGGCCTGGCGGCGGCCATGGGCCGCCAAGGACCGCGCGATGTCCCGCACGCGCGCAGACGGCGCACTGAGTCCCGTCCTCGCCGGCGCTCGCACTGCACGTGCAGCCGCCGGCCCGCCTGCGCGGCTGGATGACCCCCCATCTCTCGCCTCACTCCACGAGCTGGGTGTCCAGGATGCGGCTGCGCAGCGTCAGCAGCCGCCACCCGCCAGCGCGGCTGTCGCTGGCGCGCACCCACTGCGTGCGGACGTCTACAAGCGCGTCGGCCTTCTCCTCCCACGTCTCCTGGCTGGGGCGGAACAGGCCGTCAGCGGACTCCTTGAGCCACCGCATCACCTGGGGGTGAGATGCAAGGGGGCAAGGATGGGGG
>NW_014007104.1:0-2166 GCF_000611645.1 Monoraphidium neglectum | reverse complement strand
CCACCCCCCCGTCCGCCCCCTGCGGCCTGCAAACTCAGCTGCGGCTCAAACAGCCTCGGGCCTGAAACTTGCCTCGTGTGCAGCGGCCTGGCCGCAGCAAACTGCGGCAACGCGTCGCCCCGCGCCCGGCCGGGGGCGCCGGCGCTTTGCGGCGGCGCCGGGGCCGCGGCGCGCGCCGGCTCTGTGACGGGCGCACGGGGCCGGCGCTGTTTTCTTTTCCAGAACACCGCCTTCTTCCTGAGTGCAGTTGCCACCTTGACTGTGTTGGCCACGACGGCATCTTATCCGAGCCACACTTACAGCACAGCGCCTCGCTGACCGTACCCCCAATACATGCACGTTCGCAGCCAACAGCTTTCGCCGCCGCCCCCCGTGGGTGGAGCGCACGATGTGGTGACGTCATTGTGTGTCATCGTGGCAACAGCCCCCAGCAAAGCCTTCCCTGGGGGTCCCCGTGCCATCTGCCTCCCTCATCCGGCCGCGCGATGGGCTGGCAGGGGCCACTGCATTCGTCATTCGCCCACAGCTGCCCCTCCGTGCCGGCCCGGCCCCTCAGGCGCCGTCTCCGCCCCCTCGTCGTCCCCCACCCCCGCCCACCCACACGCACACGCGCGTTTATGAGCTCTGTACACCATGTCTAGTTTCATCGCCGCCTGCGACGTCCTTTCTTGCGCAGTTGCTGGTCAGAGGCGCATGTATGCGGCCTTTGCTGCCAAATTATTGGCCTTGGCCGCCCTTTCTGATACACACTCTCACAAATCTCGAAGTTACAAAAAGGCGGACACGCCCAGACTGCTGTAACAAGTGGGTCAGGATGCGCAGTGTTGCAGCATCTTGCTGTGTCTGCGCCCGAGGTGCACCTGCACCCAAGGGCCGGGTGCGGTGGCGGGCGCCTCTTGGGGCGGAGGGCCTGCCCTTCTCTAGATCTAAACCTTCAGCTTGGCCCCCTGGGCGCCCTTGAGTACCAGAGCCCTCGGCGGGCGTAGCTGACGGTCTCGTCGATTCCAGAACAAGGGGGTTCGAGGCGTCAAAGGCGGGGCAGTCGGCGTGGTAGGGGCGAGGGTGCCCGCCTGGGGCCTCTTCGCGTGCCCAGCTCGGGTTTGCTGTATACAGGAGGCGTGACCGAGTCAGGGAAGATCCGTGCAGCTATGCCTTTGAACAAGGCAAGCATCTGCCCGGCGTTGGAAGGCGGCGACAGGGCCAACAAGTCACTGCCTTGGCACACAAGTGGCCGTCCGCCTACAAGCTGGGGGCTTGGTAGCGCCTGTCGCTGCCGTTGCCGCCGCCGTTGCCGCCGCCGCCGCCGCCGCCGCCGCCGGCCGCCGCACCTTCCGGCAAAGCGCAGGGCGCGCAGGCGGCGCAGGCGCTGACATCAGCAGGCGCTGGCATCGGCGACGTTGCCGTCGCCTTTCCCCACGTTTTCGACCTGCGGAGCGAGGCCGGGTCGGCGGAGCTTGGGCACTCGCATTCATGTAATTGAGTTTGAGAGAAGGCGCCGGAGACCAGATCACCGCGGCTGCGCCACATAACCGGCGCTGCAGGCCGTGGCCGACCCTCGAGTGCGCTGCACAGGGCGCAGGCCCGGCGAGCGCCCAACGCCGTCCCGTTGCGCCGACACGGACGTCGGGGCGCTGCCCCCAACAGAGCGACTGCGGGGCTTCAGGTTTCCTGTGCTTTAGTGCCACTGTCAGCCACGAACACTGGCCGCAGCCCCTCCACCGGTAAAAGCCAGGCGCGCGCCAGCCGGACCCCCGCGAGTTTCGTCTCCCCGCTACTGTACGACTCACCATGCGCCCAGCCCTGCGCAGCAAGGCCCGTGTGGCTTGCACCGCCAAGAACCACGTGACGCAGGCGGTCGCGGCCAGCCCAAGCGCCACGGCGAACGGCCAGCACGCGTCGCCTTGAGGGAGGTCGAAGCTGCATGGGCCACAGGGCCCACCGAAGTAGCTGCTGCTGTTGGTCGCGGCCGCGAACAGCACGAAGATCATTCCGACGAGGAAGCCGGCGACTCCGAGGTTGACGGCACCATTGAGGAGGTGCGCGGTGTGGGGCCCGCAGCTGGCACACATGTCCCTGCCGCGTTGAGAGGGTGGGTTTCGATCATCTCTCTCTCTCTCTATATATATATATATATAAATATATATATATATACCGTGTGTGCGTGGG
>NW_014007105.1:0-2166 GCF_000611645.1 Monoraphidium neglectum | reverse complement strand
GGTCACAGGTGCGTCGCGCCGCGCCGTGGACCGCGCGCGTGGTGGCGGAGCCGGGGGGGGCTTCTTGCAGGGCGGGGGCGGGCGGGCCGCGCATTGCCGATCGCATGTGCCCAAACGCACGAGCCACGCAACCCATGCTGCAGCACTGCATGCATCTTCCAAACTGCGCCGGTCGGGCTGAGCCCCTCGGCGGCGCCGCACCTGGTACTGTATCTCCCCGGTCGCGGCGTCCACGCTGGGCACTACCGTGTTGCACACCGCCAGGTTCAGCAGGAACGCGTCGACCTGGCGGTTGGACGGTCGGTTGGTTCGGTTGGTCAGCTTTTTGGTTGGTCGGTTGGTTGGTCAGCTGGTGGGTCATGTGTGCTTGGTTGCGTGTTGAGTGGGCCGGTCGGTCGATTGGTTGGCTGGTCGGTTGGCTGGCTGGCTGGTTGGTTGATTGGGTTGGTTTGGGGTTTGTGGTGAGTGTGTATGGGCGTGCGCATGGCTTGTGAACGGGTGTGTGATTGCTGTTTATTTGAATGTTTGTGTGTGTGCGCGCCGCACGCGTGCATACGGATGCGCATGCATGGGTTGTGGCTCTTTGTGTATACGTGTGAGCGTGTATGGACGCATGCGCGTGTGTATGTGTGTGTGTGTGTGTGTGCGTGTGTGTGTGTGCGTGTGTGTGTGTGTGTGTAAGTGCGCGCGCACATGCGCCGGGTCATACAATTTTATGCGCGTATTGAGGCAATACAACATGCGTGCTCGGCGCCATTCCAAAGCCGGAGCGCCTCGCCACCTGCGGCTTGCAACATGCCTTGCCCTGCCCCCGTGCGGCAAACACCAGCATGCCCTCGGAGCGTCTGGCAAGCTGCAGGCCATGGCGCCTCGGCAGCGCGCCGCGCCAGGCCCCACCTGGGGGTCGGCCTCCCTGTCGCCCTCCCTCAGCCCGAGCGCTTCTATCATGTCGTTGTCGATGGCGATGGTGTGCGGCGTGTCGGGCGGCACGGACGGGCGCCTGTTGGGTACGAAAGGCAGTGGGGCGGCGGAAGGTGCGAGAGGGAGGGGCATGAGGGGGAGGGAGGGTGCCAGGGCCGGCAGGCTGGCCGGGCTCGGGGCCATGGGTGTTTGGGGTTTGCCGGGCGCCTTTGTTGACGGTCGCTGCACAGGATGCCAGCGGATTGATGCATCCCGCGATTGCCACAGCAAGCTGCAAGCAGCTGCTGTCGCCGCCGCCGACGCCGCAGCAGCAGCAGCAGCAGCAGCAGCAGCAGCAGCAGCAGCAGCAGCAGCAGCAGCAGCAGCAGCAGCAGCAGCAGCAGCAGCAGCAGCAGCAGCAGCAGCAGCATCGAGCAGGAGCAGCGTGCGGCAGCGCCCGGCGCGCCTGTTTGTTGGGCTAGTGGTCTTGCCATAGAGGTGGCCCCCCACGCTGCACCACACAAAGCCCATCACGTTCTGAGTCAGCGTGCCGGTCTTGTCGGACAGCACATACTGCACCTGCGGCGCTCGACAGGGCGCGACGGGGGGCGCGGTTGCGATACAAGGGCTTGTGGCGGTGGGACACGGGGGATGGGCGCAGGGGCGGAGGAGGTGGGGCGGTGTGCGCTCCTTGATCCAAGGGTAGCAGGTGAACGCCCCGCTGTAATACATTGCAGGGCGAATCACGACCGCTCCGAGAGTTGAAACGCCCCCGCGCCGGCGAACGCGGCGGCCTTGCCGATGCGCCTGCGACAGCAGCGCGCGTCCCCTGCGGCCCCCCCACGCGCCCACCCCCTGCCCTCGCTCCTCGCGAGCCCTCCCTCTCCTCTGGACGTCCCGCTCACTCTCAACCCCCTGCGCCCTTGCGGGCAGACAGGCCGGAAAGGCAGCAAGGAAGCGTGCACACACACACACACACACACACTCACACGCACACGCACACACACTTACTCTCGCTCTCTCTCTCACACACACACACACACACACACACACACACATACATTGCGCTGCCCACCTGCCCCAGCTCCTCGTTTAGCCGCGTGGTGCGGCACACAAAGGGCGTGTCGCTGTCCCGGTGGTACATGCGGCGGTCGGCGTTGAGCAGCAGCGCGCACTGGAAGACCTTGACTACCTCCAGGGTGACGTACAGGCTGATGGGGATGAGGTTGCCCAGCAGGATGATGAAGCGCAGCAGCTGGGGGAAGG
>NW_014007106.1:0-2166 GCF_000611645.1 Monoraphidium neglectum | reverse complement strand
CACACCAGCCGACCCCCTCGCCCCCGCACACCCCCCAAACCCACCCAACCAGCCAACGAGGAGCAGCAGGAGGTGTTCAAGGTGGTGATCCGCCACACGCGCCGCCCCGAGCTGGGGGACAAGTTCTCGTCGCGCCACGGCCAGAAGGGCGTGGTGGGGGTGGTGATCCAGCAGCAGGACTTCCCATTCTCGGAGAGGGGGATCTGCCCCGATCTCATCATGAACCCCCACGGCTTCCCCTCGCGCATGACGGTGGGGGCGTGCTGTGTGTGTGGGGGTTGCCGTGTGTCTTTGTGGTTGTGTGTTCAAAGGTGTGTGTGCAATATGTGTATCGTATGTGTGCGTGTGTATGTGAGTGTGTGAGCGTGTATGTGTGAGAGAGAGGGACTCTTGTGTGCGTTTGTGTGCGTGAGTATGGGTGACGCCGGGTCGCCAGGGACGCTACAGCCGCGCCAAGGGAGCGGGGTCCTTGGTCCCAGGCACCGCAGGGGCAGCAACCATGCGACAACGCTCGGAGCATGGGTTGCGCGCAGCCGCAGCACCTGCCACCCGCTCAGCTGCCACCCGCCGTCCCAAGAGATCCCCAACTCCCAATCCCCCAACATGCCCTGTCTGAAAACAAGGTGGGCAAGCTCATTGAGCTGCTGGGCTCCAAGGCCGCGGTGCTCAGCGGCCAGTGGCAGTACGGCACGGCCTTTGGGGAGCCCAGCGGCCTCGCCAGCAAGTGAGAGGAGGAGGAGGCGAGGGGGGGCCACCGGGGCGAGAGTGGGGGGGACGACGCGCCCCGCCGGCAGGCGCCCAGCCGCCCGCCCTGCTGCCTTGAAAATGGGGCGTGGGCAGCCCCTTGCGTCCCTCCATGCATCCTCTTGCTAACCCGCCCCCAAATCCCATCCTGGTGTCACATCCCGCGACCCCGTGCTGCCAACCAATCCGGCTCCTGTGCCACGCGCGCACGCTCAACCTGACAGCCACCGAACGGCCCCGATCCACCCCCCTCCCCCCACGAACCCCCCAAGGGTCGATGACATCAGCGCGCTGCTGGTGGAGGCGGGCTACAGCTACCACGGGAAAGACTTCCTCACGTCAGGCATCACGGGTGAGGGGGGGGTGGGGTTGGTGGGGTAGGTGGGGATGTGTCGAATTCACGTAGGGGCCCTTGACGCAACATGGTGCATCTTTCTTCAGGTGGGAACAAAGCAGCACCAGTGTCTGTGCGGTGGAAATCTGGCACCCTGGGGTCCGCACCAGTGTCTGTGCGGTGGAAATCTGGCACCCTGGGGTCCAAATTGAGGCAGCCTCCTGCGCAAGGGGTGCTCCTCTGCAAATGCTCTCCGCGCGCGCGCGGCGCCTGCGAAGAGCGGTTGTCTCCGGCCCTGTGGCCGTGGCAAGCCCTCCCTGCTGACCACCCCTGACCCCCCCACCCCCACCCCGCTGCCCAGGTGAGCCCCTAGAGGCGTTCATCTTCATGGGCCCCGTGTACTACCAGAAGCTCAAGCACATGGTGCTGGACAAGGTGGGTTTAAGGTGGGGGCGCAGGCTCCTGGTCCATTTCCTAGGGGGATGCGTGCAGGGTTAGGGCTGGGGGTGAGGGTCGGGGTGGGGGTGTGATGTAGGTGGAGGATTTTGGTGGGGGATTGTTTTGGGGGGATGTCCAGTTGGAGCCTGTCGGTGGATTGGATCCGCCGCGCGCTCCAGCTAGTTGATCTGCTGTTGAATGGCTGGTCAAAAGCTGTTCGATAGCAGGTCAACGGCCGGTCAACGGCGAGCCCGGGGCGGGGGAGGGGCCCGGGCAGGGGGTGCGCAGATCTGTGTGTTGCCCCCGTGCTGCTTGCAGAGCGGGGTGGGGGGGTCATATGTCGTGTGGTCTAAGGTGGCGCGGGATACGTGACAGGCACAAGTCACCCGGCTGCTGTATCTGTTCCCACCCTGCCTCACTTCACAACACATCGCATTGCAATACATCACATGGTGTGATATCGCATCCCACTACATCACATAATTCCACGCTTTGCCGGCAGCAGGGGTAACCCCCCTGGAAACGGACATAATCCCTGGCCCCACGGGAGGTTGACGCCCCTGGCTGTATTGCCAGAGGAGGAAGCGGCTTGCGCCAAGTCGCCCCACCCTGCGCTGCCTGAAACTTGCTCTTGCATCACCCACCCAAAC
>NW_014007107.1:0-2170 GCF_000611645.1 Monoraphidium neglectum | reverse complement strand
GATTTACACACACACCACACACCACACACACACACACACACACACACACACACACACACACAGGCACGCACACCTACACACTCTCGCATGCACACGCACACACGCACATGTATACGTGTGTGTGTATGTGTGTGTGTGTGTACATGTATACGTGCACATTTTTGGGGGCAACCGAGGGCGCGTGTGCTGGACCTGGGTGCAGCGGGACGGTGGCGGCGCCGTCGGCGGGCGCGGAAGCGGCCCATGTCACCGGCTTGACGCTGCTCCCTTGACGCGCTGCCGCGTCCATCTGCAACCCACCTACCCCCAGGCTCGCGCGCCCCGCCGCCGTCCCGCTCCCACCTGCCACATCACTCGCCCGCCCGCCCGGCCCCGCAGGCACCGCCCTAGTGACCCTCTCAGACGAGCTCGCCGGCCGGCAAGGCGCCGCCGACGAAAACGCCGCCGCTCTCGCGCCCGTCCCCGCGGCCGCCGCCGCCGCCGCCCCCGAGCGCAGCCGCAGCGCCGCAGGCGATCTGCTTTGCCTCGGGTCGGCCGCTTTGTATGCTGCATACACCATCGTCCTGCGCCGCGCCTTGCCCGACGACGATGAGGCTGACGTGGCGCTGTTTTTCGGCTACGTGGGGCTGTTTTGCACTGTTCTTTTCGCGCCCGTGCTGGCGGGGCTGGCGCTGAGCGGCGCGATGGACCTGGGGGGGGTGACGCGTGAGGCGCTGGGGTTGATCTTCCTGCAAGGTGGGCGCGCGTGCAGTCGCGTGTGTTTGTGTGTGCATGTGCGTGTGTGCATGTGCGTGTGTGTGAATGAGCGTGCGTGTGTGTGTGTGTGTGTGTGTGTGTGTGTGTGCGCGCGCGCGCATGCATGCATGCATGTGTGTGTGTGTGTGTGTTTGTGTGCATGCAGCAGCTGGGGCTGTTCTTCCTGCAGGGTGGGCGGGAGGGGGGGTTGTGGGTGGTCCTGTTGTGGTGGGGGCCTGAGGCTGTGTGCATGCGGGTGTGTTTGCATGTGTGTCTTTGTGTATAGGGGCGTGCATCCAATTCGGTGAGTTTGTGGTTGTGCGGGTGCTTGTGTGTATGTGCTGGGTCGCGCCCGCCGCGGCGGTGGGCGCAGGGGCACGCCTTGACTCGCGCGTCCTTGCAGCGCCGCCTCGGGTGCCGCGTCAGCGCACCACCAGGCACGCCCAACCATGCACGCGCGCGCGGCGCGACAGCCTCGCAGAACCCCCAAGCTCTATCATACGACTCGACTTTGGTTGTAATTTATCAAAGAGTCTATCTCTATGTAACCACTAAGTGAGCACATCGCTCTAATCCCTGCGCCCGCTCGCCTTCCGCAGGCGTCCTGAACTACGCATTCTCGGACTACCTCTGGGCCCACGCGGTCTTGCTTCTCGGACCCACGATCGCCACCCTCGGACTGTCGATCCAGATCCCCATCGCCGCCGCCGCCGACGCCGCCCTCGGGCGCGCCGAGTGGCTCGCCAGCGGCCGCACGGCGGCGATGACGGGCGGGGGCACGGCGCTGATCCTGGCGGGGTTCTTTTGGGGCAATGCGGCAGGCGGGGGCGAGGAGGTGCCGGGGACACACCATAGGGGCGAACCGCCACGCGCAGGTGCGGCGGGGCCGGCGCGCGTTTCCTACCGTTTTTCTCACCCTGTTTGCGCCGTCGCGCCCGCGCCCTGGTTGTTGAACGACCGCCCGCCGTCTGCCGGCGCGTCCGGGGGTCGGGCCGGCCCGCCGCAATCCGCCCCACAGGGGGCGACGGCTGGGGTCGGCGTCGGGCGCGGGAGCCACACGTGCAACCCTTTCAAGCCCTCCCGAGGCATTCCCCTCGCTACTCCATGAGCGTTGCCGTCCGCACCCCACCCCCAAGAAGACGAACACCCTGAACCTCTCATGCGTCATGATCGCCCTTGCCATCCCATCCTGCATTCGTGACTGTCTCTGCCAGGCGGGCCGCCGCCGGGCAGCACGCGGCTGGCGACAGAGGATTGGGATGCCGCGTCAGCCGGCCACCCCTTTGAGCTGCCCACGTCAACACGCTCCCCCGACCGGCCGCGGCGGCCGGGCGGCGGGGGCGAGGGGCGGCGGCGGGGGCGGGAGGACGAGGAGGAGGAGCGGCAGCGGCGGCGAGGCGGCGGGGGTGGTGGTGGCTACGGCGGCGGCGGCGGG
>NW_014007108.1:1122-2672 GCF_000611645.1 Monoraphidium neglectum | reverse complement strand
CAACGCGGTGGTGCGGCAGTGGGGTGAGGCGCGGCAGGACAGCGGGCTGCGCGGCCACTATGATCTGGTGCAGATGCTGGACATTGTCAACATGGAGGCCGGCGTGGCGGTGAGGGAGCGGTTGAGGGCCGGCTCGCTGACGAGGCGAGGGGGAGGGGGGCAGCTTCCAAGGGGCGCAGTGCAGGGACTGCGCCGCATGATCTGTCTGATCTAGGGGGTCTGGCCGGACTGGAGTCGATACAGGTGGTGGCTGGTCCAGGGAACGGACGGCGGACGGTGTCGCCGTGGCAAGCTCCTGCCTCACCAAGCATTCCTCATATCGCTTCGACTGTTCCTGGCCGCGCCGCGGCGCAGGTGGCGGGCGGCCGTGGCTACTACCTCATCCGCGAGGGCCCCCTGCTCAATCAGGCGCTCATCAGCTTCGCGCTGCAGTTTGCGTACAAGCGGCAGTACAGCCCCGTGCACACGCCCTTCTTCATGAACAAGGTGTGGGCCTCGTCTCCATATGCTCCCCAGGGATCGTTCCCGGGGTGGAAACGGGGGGCCGAAACAGGGCGCCTGGTGCCGTCGACCGGCACGCAAGAGCGGGGACGCCTGCTCTGCGCGCTCCTCGCCCTCGCGCGCGCGGCGGGCCAGAGACCTTTGCCCTGCAGCTGGGGTCCGGCCGGGCGCGGGCGCTCGCCGCGAAGCTCGCCCTGGGCGCCCCTGACCGCGGCGCCCCCCGGCTGTGCGGCCGCAGGACATCATGGGGGAGTGCGCTCAGCTGTCGCAATTCGATGAGGAGCTCTACAAAGTCACGGGTGAGGGCAGGACGGGGGCAGCGGCCTGGCGAGGGGCGATACAGGGGCAGGACGGGCGGGAGGGCGGCGTGGAGCGGGGTGCGTTGCGAGAGGGGGGCGCGAGGTTTTAGCTTGGGGGCGGCGCTGTGTGGGGCGTCAGGGGCAGCCGCTTAAGGCAGCGAGCTTGCTGCAAGCCCTGCACCCTGGAAAAGGTTTGCGTGGGCGCGCTGCGGGCGACCCCCACCCCCCCCCCACACACACACACATCCCCCCTTGCAGCAACTGATCGCCACCCCACAAACCCACTCCCCCACCACTCACCGCCCCACCACCTTCGTGACATGACGCTGCATGATGTCACACGTGACCCCAGGGGAGGGCGAGGACAAGTACCTGATTGCCACCAGCGAGCAGACGCTGTGCGCGCTGCACCGCAAGGCCTGGTTCGAGAAGGCCGAGCTGCCAGTCAAGTGAGGGGCCCCGCTTGGGGCCCGGGTGCCGCGGGTAGCACCAGCCTTTACACGTGGCAGGGGTGTGGGGTGGCAGGGTAGCTGCTGTGTTTCGCCCCGCGATCGTGTTTGTTTGGGCTGGGGGGTGGGCGAGGGGCGTGCAGCCGGAACGCAGGCAGGCACTAGCGGCCTTGTCAGAGGCGCCGCGGGGCGCAAGCTGCGGGGCAGCGAGGCCTGCAGCCAGTGGGCCCAGCCGCCGCGCCTCGATGCGCGGCCCCGGTGGGAACGGGCCTCCCCTTGTGCATCCGTCAGTCCTGCTGCC
>NW_014007108.1:0-620 GCF_000611645.1 Monoraphidium neglectum | reverse complement strand
CCCCCGCCACGTGGCTCCGCCCCGCCTTGGGCACGCCCGCTGCTGCCCCACGCCTCATCCGCCCCCCTCGTTTACCTCCCCACACTCTCGACCCCCGACCCCGAACCCCCCTGCCCCACCAAGGTATGTGGGCTACAGCACGTGCTTCCGCAAGGAGGCAGGCTCCCACGGCCGCGACACACTGGGCATATTCAGGATCCACCAGTTTGAAAAGGTGCGGGGGACACAGGACGTCGGGAAGGGCGCCGCGGGGGACGCTCGACGGCCTCGGAGAAGGCGGTCCCCGGGGGGCGGGGCGCCTGGGGCGATGCGGAGAGGGGCGCAGCCGGGGTCACTCGGGCGGGCAAGGCCAGGGGCGGGGTTGCATCCTTTTGGGGTAGGGGCAGCCCCGGCTTTTCATCACACAAGCCTTTGTTAGTCCAGGCCTGACCCACCCCACTGCCAGGCATCAATTGCATCTGTTCCGCCCCCTTGCAACTCACCATGCAGCGCACACCCCGATCAGCTGCCGAACCCGCCCCCTTTCGAATCTCCATTTGAACGCCTCAGGTGGAGCAGTTTGTGATCGCCTCCCCTGAGGGTGACGCCAGCTGGCAGCTGATGGAGGAGATGCTGGGCAA
>NW_014007109.1:0-2170 GCF_000611645.1 Monoraphidium neglectum | reverse complement strand
ATGTCGGGGGGGGGGCTGCACTGTGGGCCTGTATCAGGGGTGGCGCCCCTGCACTGGAGCCGATGTCCAGGGGGCGCAACCCCGCACTGGGGGCCGATATGTTGGAGGGTGGGTGAGGCCGGTTGGGTATAATTGGGTGCGAGGGGTCGCGCCAGCGGAACGTTCGACCAGTCAAGGCGGCAGGGAAGTTGTGGGGAAGGGCCGCCACGATCGGCAGAAGGAGCTGGCGTCCAAGCCAAGTGCGGGCGGGCGGTCTCTGCTGCAATGAGCCCCCCGTCCCGGCCCTCGCACCCTCGCACCCTCGCAGAGCCTGGTGGCCCAGATGCGCGACAAGGTGGCGGAGATCGACGGCGCCCACAAGGAGAAGCAGGCGCAGCTCAAGGCGGTGCAGGGGCGCCTGGGGCAGCTGCGCAAGAGCCAGGGGCTGCTGGAGCAGCGGGAGAGGCTGGAGCTGGCCGCGGTCTGGGCGGTGGTGCGGGAGCGCGAGGAGGTGCGGGGACGGGGGGTCAGGGGCGGCGAAATAGGCGGGGTCGCGCTGGATGGAGCGTACACGGCACACCAAGGGAGCATCTACGACATATCCATCAGCAAGGTTGCGCACGAGTCCTGATGTTTGGTGCCCGGACGCTGTAGCAGGGCAGCTGCAGCGACGAGGCACGCGCCGAGCACGTCGGGAGCCGCGTCCCGCGCAAGCGTGCCCGGCTGCGGGCCTGGTTGTCATGCGCCGTGTAGAGTTCCTCGCCGCGTGGTTGCCGCCGTGGCTGCGCCTGCAGGGCTGCTGCCTCACACTGCAGGCTCCCGACAACTCAAAAGTGCAGTCAACCCCAATGACAAGCGAACGTGCTCTGTCTCGCGCGCGTGCACACACACACACGCACACTAACACACACACATGCACACACGCACGCACGCACGCTCCCCTTCCTTCCAAACCCTCCAGGAGCTGGCCAGCATTGACGCCAAGCTGGGGTCCATGCGCAGCAGCAAGCGCGGTCAGCTGGAGGAGCAGGCGGCGCGGCTGGACGAGCGGCTGGACGCACTCAGCAGGGAGCGGAGCGAGCTGGTGGGCAGCCCCCTTTGAGAGGCCAATAACGCATGCACGCATTTTGAGGTGGTTGAAACACTGGACAATACTGAAATACGAATATGAGTTTCAAATCCGGGGCGCACTGGGCAGTGTGGGGCAGAGGCTTTGCAAGGCGGCCGCTGCCGGCTGCACGGCGGCGCGAGGGGTCGCTCGGAGGCGGTGCGCGGCGTCGAGGCGGGCCCCGTCCCACCTGGGATCGCTGGCAGTGCAGCGGACGGCGGCCGGGACCTGTGCGCTTCATCCGGCAGTCCGTACAAACGTATGCTCAACCCCTGCTCCCGCTTACCACCTGCACGACCACCACGATTGCACCTTCGAACCCTGTGAGGGCAGGCAGACCAGCAGAAGACCCAGAACGAGTTTGCTTCCGAGGTGCTGGGGGGCATGACAAAGCTACAGGCAGCCCTGAACGCGGCGAAACGGGAGGTCACGAAGGTGCGGAGCTGCTGAACAACATGCGGCGTCGGCGCACATTTCCTGCTCCTTTGTTTATAGACGGTGGCCGGCCACGCCTGGAAGGGATTTGTGGCCCAGTCTCAGCTGCAGAGCGGCTGCTGCATGCCTGGCGCAAAAGCGGCGCGTGATGCATCGTTCCCTTGCCCTGCGCTGACCGTGTGCCTTTTCGCCTCTGCCTTTTGTTCTTCCCTTTGCGTGCGCCAGCTGCTGCGGGCGCAGCAGGCGGCCAAGGCAAAATTCACAGAGACTGAGGCGGAGATGACTCAGATGGTGCAGGTGGGCGGGGTTCAGGCGACCAGGGGGCTGGCAGCGGGGCGGGAGTGGCGCCAGCGATGAGGCTGGTGCACGAGGCATGTGGCCCTGCGTCGACCCAGCGAGGCGGCAATCCGGCTGGGCAGCGTGCGCGCATGCGCGTGCGCACACACACTTACACACACTCACACTCACACACACACGCACACACACACACACACACACACACACACACACACACACACATGTATACACACACATACATACACGTGTGCACACACGCACACACACATGTGTATACACACATGTGTACACACACATGTATACACACACATATACACACACATGCACATACACACTCACACAGACGTGCAC
>NW_014007110.1:0-2171 GCF_000611645.1 Monoraphidium neglectum | reverse complement strand
GGGTTTGTGAGGTGCTGGGGGTGCCAGAGGATCGGCTGGGTGTGTGTCGGGGGGCTTCATTTTGGTGTGTGTGTGTGTGTGTGTGTGTGTGTGCAAGTCTAAAGGGCTACCAGAGGGTAGGGAAACGCGCAAGGGAGGTACTCCCAACATATTGTCAAGCGGCAAAGCCCCCCTCAAAACACACACACATACACACAACCCCCGCCACAACCACAACAGGGGACGTCCCCGGCCTGGAGCGGCAGAGGCGCGTGGACGCCTTCAACACGCGGCCGGACGTGTTCTTCTGCTTCCTGCTCAGTACGCGGTGGGTGATGGTCACGGGTGGTGGTGGTCGGGGTGGTGGCCAGGGTAGTAGCCGGCCGGTGACGGGGCAGTGGCCGGGTGGCTGGGCGGCACTGGAACGCCCCCGGCGGATGCCGCGCGGGGCGTCCCGTCTCTGCACACACCCCAAACCCCGGCTCGGCAATTTTGCACGCGAAGACGCCTGAGAAACGCACGCGAAGACGACTGAGAAACGCACACCTGGCCTCCCAACGTCCGACGACCCACACCACCCGGACCTCCGCCTCAAACCACTCCCTCCTTTTTTGTCACCCCAGCTCTGGCGGCCTGGGCATCAACCTGGCCACCGCCGACACTGTCGTGATCTACGACAGCGACTGGAACCCTCACAACGACCTGCAGGCACAGGTGGCTGCGTTGTGTGTGTGTGTGTGTGTGTGAGTGTCTGTGCGCGCAGGTGTGAGTGAGTGTGTGTGGGTGTGGGTCTGGGTGTGGGTGTGTGTGCACGCGAGCGTGTGCGTGCGTGCGTGTAACCATGGGCAGGGGATTGCAAAGGAGAGCGGCGCGCAGAGGTTTAGGGCGTTTGTTCGCACGCGCGACGTCGGGCGGCGCGTGCGTTCACTGGAGTGGGATGAGCGCCGTCCCAAGACTTGCCGACGGGCGAAGCCGCTGCGCCGGCTGCCACATCCCCTTTGCTGCCCGGCCGCTTAACTTCCTATGTTATCCACTGGCCCCTTTCGACCACCCTCACAAACGTCCCGCCGTCCCGCCATCGTCTGTCGTACCGCAGGCGCGCGCCCACCGCATGGGCCAGAAGAACGCTGTCATGACGTACCGCCTCGTCACCAGGGGCACGGTGGAGGAGCGCATGATGCAGGTGGGATTGGGGTGGGGTGGGGGGGGGTTGGAGGGTCTTGGGGTGGTGTGTGTGTTCATATGTGTGTGTGTGTGTGTGTGTGTGTGTGTGTGTGTGTGTGTGTGTGTGTGTACATTTCGTGGGAACGTGCAGGCACCCGCGCTCCCCCCCCCCACACACACACAAACCGCAGCAGCACAATCCCATCAACAAGCCCCAACCCAAACACCCTCCCAAGCAAAGAAATTCACCCCACGTCTGCCTCTCCCGCCCGATCTTGCACCAACCCCTCAACTTCCCGCCGCACATCTTGATCTCAACAATCGCAGCGCGCCAAGGAGAAGATGGTGATGGAGCATCTCGTGGTGTCAAAGCTGAAGAAGGGCGGCGCCCGGGAGTCGCGGCTGGAGCAGTCCACGCTGGACGACATCCTCAGGTGGGCGGCGGGCGGGTGACGGGCGGGTGACGCACGGGTGGCAGACGGGTGACACTCGGGTGACCGGGCTGCAACGGGTGACGATGCGCTTCCAGCGGCCGAGGGTGTCCTGATGATGGGCTGTGCTTGAAGGGGCAGGGGAGGAGCCGTGGTTGCTCAGGCGGGGCGGGCTTCAGGGCGCGGCGATGCCCTGCAAGCGGGCCCGGGGGGGGGGGGGCACATGGGCGCTGATTGTCCATCTCCCCTTCCGTTGGTAGGTCAAGTGAGTCGGGCTCTAATCGATGCCGGCCGCCCTCTCCTGCGTGATTGAAAGATAGCCTAGGATCGCGAGATCGCCAGATTACAAACCCTGCAAGCATCCTCGTCCCTAGAGCACAAGACCAACTCTACAAGATCCTGAACCTTTGTCGTACGAAGCTGAGCCCGTGCCGCCATTTTCAAATTTCGAAATCTTCAGGTATGGCGCCCAGGAGCTGTTCCATGATGAGCTCGAGGGCACCGCCGCCGCCGCCGGCGGCACCACCACCGACCCTGCCGCCGCCGCCGAGGCCGCCGCCGCCGCCGCCCGCGCCGCCGGCGCGACCGGCGCGGCCG
>NW_014007111.1:0-2172 GCF_000611645.1 Monoraphidium neglectum | reverse complement strand
CTTGATATGTGCATGTTTGTGGTGTGAAAGGGCGCTGGGGAGGGGGTGCGGCAACAGCAGAGGTGTTGTGTCTTGGGGTCGGTCTCCAATTGTTGAGGAGTGGACGGCGACGGCGACAGGAAGTCACGCAAGAAAGGGGTCGTCCAGGCTGGCCGCATGCTGCTGCACGAGCACGTTGCGCGCGAAGCATGGGGGTTACTAAAGGTCAGCGGCTGCGCACCTGCATTGCCGTGGCGCGCTGCAGCAGGCAGGGGAAGGTGATGTGCGCCTGGGACAGCGGCGACACCTGTCGCGGTGCGTTGGTGCAGGGCAGGTGAAAAGGGTCGTTGCTTGGTGGTCGACACGGGGCCACGGCGTGCGCTGGTGTGGACAGATGGCTCCGGAGATGTGGGTGTGGTGGCGTGTGTGTGCAGATTGGCTGATAATCGGAGTGCAGTCAGCGAAAACCGGGCGTGGGGTGCAGCTTGCTCCGTGATCTGGTCTGTTCTGACGTTGACCTGATCTGTGTGATCTGATTATCTCATCCCACCTCAAGACCCCAATCTCACCATATCCACAGCCACGTCCTCCCTCACGGGCCGCTCCGGGAATTCAAAAGGCAGCGGCGTCACTGTCCGTGCGTCCTTGCCGCAGTGCGCCGCCACCGCCACCGCCCCCTCCGCCGCCGCCGCCGCCGCGCCCCCCGCCGCGGCGGCGTCCGCCTCATCCTCCTCCTCTTCTCCCTCGCTGCGACGCCCGCTGCTGCCCGCCTCCGCTGCCGCCGCTCCTCGCGCGCCCTCCGGCAGGGGCCCCGCCTCCGACCCCGCGTCCGCGGCGCCGCCGTCCCCGTCCGCGGGCGGCTGCGGCTGTGGCTGCGGCGGCGGCCGCGGCGCCCCCAGCATGCCTTTGAGCGCCGCTGCGGAGCCGGCCACGTCGGGGGGCTGCCTGGCTGGAATGCTGGCCAGGTACATCTCAATGAGGGGCAGGGCCTGGCGGCAAGGAGGTGCGGCGCGACGCAGGGGGTCAAGCAGCTGTCAGGGTAGGTGATCTTGCCGTGCTTATGCGACCGGCAGCCGGCGGCGTCCTTGGCGCCGCTGGCCGCGAGCAGCCAGAGCCCTGGAATCAGCTGTGCGCAGCACTCACGCCCCGACCGTGGGTTGAGAGCGGCCCGCGCACTCACCCGGCAACAGGGGCAATGAAGTGCGCAAAACCATAACATGCATGATGAAGACCTCCCCCCAGAAGCACACATGCATGCACACTCACAAACACACACACACACACACACACACACACACTGACACGCACTTCAACTCACTCACACGCACAAACACAAAAACACACGAACGCACATAACTGGACAAACGGCCTACCTGTGCGCACGAGAGGTTCCCTGTGAGCACCACCGTGAACTCTGCCGGGTTTGAGAACATGCCCGTGTGCATGGCCACTGCTTGGTGGGGGTCCACCTGGCGGGGCGGGCCCGGGGCGGGCGCACAGCGGCGCCAGGAGGCTCAAGGTCGAAAAATTGTGGCGGAATCAGGGGAGTTCGAGGGATTGGAGGGCCGACAGCACCACAACTTTCACTTGTGATCGGGGCTGGGCGATCTTGTTCAGGCAGGGGCGATCTTATTCAGGCACGGTTCCTGAACGCAGCTGGTCATACGGTGAGATGCCCCCCACCCCCTCACCTTCTCCACGTCCTCCAGGGTGAGGGGCTCGAAGTAGTAACAGCCGCCTGGGGGTTTCGCGGCAGGGGGAACGGCGGCAGAACGAGGGGCGATCAGGACGGGCGTGTGGGGCAGGAGGGAGGGGAGGGCAGCGCGCATTCAGGTGCGGGAGGGGCAGGTAGACGTTGTTGCAACTGGTCGCATTCCTGGGACGAGAGGCGCTACAGGAGCACAAAGCAAGGCTCATGCGGAAAAATCAAGGTGCATGCTGAGCTAGATTAGGAGGCAAGCTCAACGCAGCAATGCCAAGGAGCAGGCCCCAAGAGCCCTCATCATAGTAGCGGTTGGCAGGTTTGCAGCACTAGCCGCAGGCATTCGACTCGCCGCTAGGGACGCGAGTCGCTGTCCCCCTGCCACCCACCGTAGTTGATCTGCCGCACGCGGTTGTCGTAGGCGTGTGAGGGGTTGCGGCGCTGGGCCTCGATTGACTCTGCCAGCTGGGGGATTTGGGGGGGTGGGAGGG
>NW_014007112.1:0-2172 GCF_000611645.1 Monoraphidium neglectum | reverse complement strand
GCGCCGGCGTCGGCGACGCCGTCGGCGTCGGGGGCGCGGGTGCCGAGGACGCCGAGCGGCGCGTCTGTGGGGAGCGCGTCGGCGTCGGCGTCGGCGTCGGCGCGGCTGACGCCGGCGCGGCTGCCGAGCAGCAGGTGCGCGCGGCCGGCGCCGGGCGCGCCGCCCTCGGCGGTGACTTTCGCGCCCGCTCCCCTCCCAGGGCTGCTTCATCTCCCAACATTCTGTGCTCGCGAGCCTCAACAGCCACCTTCCCCACTCCGCCCCCTCTTCAATCCTGTTTGCGACCCTTGCCCCTATGATGCACTCATCGCAAATCCCCCAGAATGGCCATTCTGCCCCACACACGCGCACACACGCATGCACACACCCACAAACAAATCACCCACACACATTCGGCACCCGGCCATCGCCAGGGGCCGCCGCCACGTGGCGGTGGTCCACCGCCTTGCGCTGTACGATGACCAGGACGCCATTGTCAACATCATTAGTCAGACCGACATCGTCAGGTTCCTCTCCATGAACAGGCGCGTGGCTTGTGTGTCTGTATCTATATAAGTATCTGTATGTGTTGGTGTAAAACTGTATATACACATGTTCATGTTCGTACTATGTATGTGTGTGTGTGTGTGTGTGTGTAGCCAAAGAGTGGGGGGAGGAGTGCGGCGCTTTCGCAGCACGGGCGTGAAGTGCCAGCAAACCGCGCGGGATGTGGGCCTGCACGTGGGCGACTCACGCGCTGCAACATGACACGCCCCCTCCCGAGCAGGTCTGGGCTGGGGCCGCTGGCCAAGACGACCTGCGAGCAGCTGGGGTGGTGCCCGAAGCAGGTGCGGACAATGAGGGGCAGCGTCCCTCTTGCTCTCCCGCGCATGCTTCCTCTCTCTCTCTCTGTCTCTTCCCCTCTGGAAGCCGCCGCCTCAGACCCGCCCCACCTTGCTGCGCTCATGACCGCCGCCGCCGCTGCGTGCGCCCCGCAGGTGGTGGCTGTGACGCCTGACGTGAGCGCCATTGAGGCGATGGCCCTGATGAATGAGAAGCACATCAGCGCGGTGGCCGTGGTGGACAGCGTCGGCAAGATCATAGGTGAGGGCACTGCCAGGTCACCAGGGGACAGCCAGATCTTCAGTTCACCAGATCGCGAGATCGTCTGCGCTGAAGCAGTGGTGGTTGGGGCTCGCGTCAGCGCCCCTCGGTGGCCCCGTCGGCTCCGTTCTCGTCGCGCGATTCAAGAGAGAAGGGCGGTGTAGAAGGGGACGCTGCTGCAGGTGGCGCCCTAAACCCCGGCATCCCCTCAGCGACGCGGCGCCGGGAGGCCTTGACGTCCACAAACAGCCCCCACCTTTTCGCACCACGCAAACCGCCGGACCCTCCGCCGCACGGCGCCCGCGCCGCGCGCCCTCACGCCCGCCGCCGCCGCCGCCGCCGCCGCCGCCGCGCCGCGCCAGGCAACTTCAGCGTGAGTGAGATGCGCACGATCATGGCGGAGCACTTTGGGGCCCTGGCGCTGCCTGTGGGGGAGTTCCTGGCGCTGGAGCACGGCACAGAGTTTGTGGGGTACCGCCGCATCACGGTGGGCGTGCGCGCGCGTGCGTGTGTGTGTGTGTGTGTGTGTGTGTGTGTGTGTGTGTGTGCGCTCGCGCTGCAAGCGGCGGGTCCATCGTATGTGCATCCGGCGTTTGTGAGGTGTGTGTCTGTGCTCCGTGTGTGTGTGTGTGTTTGTGTGTGTGTGTGTTTGTGTGTGTGTGTGTGTGCGCGAGAGAGAGCGAGAGAGAGAGAGAGAGAGAGAGAGAGAGACGGTGGGCGCGCACTGCGGGCGCTGCTCGCGCGCGCGTGCGCGCGCGTGTGTGTGTGTGTGTGTGTCGCTCTGTCCCTGTGCCTCTCCCTCTTTTGCTCGCCCGCAGTCACCCACACGCATAACCACCCTTGTTCTTGCTCCCACACTCGCACTCAACAACACACATCAAAACCCCTCATCCGACCCCCCGCCCCAAAGCACGACCGTGTCATGCCCACTCTCTCGCTCACCCACGCTCGCCCACCCTAAATCACCAACCCCTCCATCTCCCCCTTCAACCTTTACCCTCCCCTCTTTTGCTGCTTTTCCACCCCTTCAATTCCCCTTTTCATTCCCTTTTGACCCTACCCCCTTGTGCTGCTCTACCCCTCCCCTCC
>NW_014007113.1:1569-2712 GCF_000611645.1 Monoraphidium neglectum | reverse complement strand
CTCACAATCCATGCAGAACCAGAAACAGCCTGCCAGGCCGGCACACGCGCCTGGCCTGTGCGAGGCCGCATTTAATGAGAGACCGAGGCATGAAAGCATGTCAGAGCACACGAAAGTAAAGGACCTGTAAGTCTATCAACTGCGTGCCCCACTCCACCACACGCTGTTGGGGGACTTGGGTGCGTGGCGGCCGCAGCGGGCCCACGCAGGCCTTTGGCGCAGCCTTCGCACTGCCATGCTCTCGGCGGTGTGGGGGCTGCGCACACGCAGGCTCGCCACGGGCTCGCAGTTTGGCTCCACCGACGTGGGCCGGGACCTCACCGCGGCCGTACGGCGCCTCGTGCGCGCCGACTGGCTGCGAGCTACGACGGACATCACCGACATGCAGGGCGTGCGGCGGAGCTGGTTCCCCGCTGCGAGGCAGCACAGACAATTCTCAGTTGTCGACTTTGAGACGGCGTGGTGTGCCGGCGGCGTTGTGGCGCACGTTACGCACGCGGCGGGCGGCCGGCGCCTGCGGATGGAGGATTAGGATTAGGATTAGGATTGTTACACGATCCCGCGGTCGCCCGCTCCTGGAGCCATCCAGGCTCATGGGATGTAGCATTGTAGCATCAGCGTTGTGTGACTGGGACTCAAGTGGCCAGTGTTCGCCGTTCATAGCAGGTGTGCGCAACGGCCCCACAAGTTTGCAAGTCTGCGCTACACAAACGGGCGTGCATGCGGGCATGTGCAGGCAGGTTCACAAACAAAACGTGGGTCCAAAACGCGGCGCAGCATATTTGAGCTTGGCGGCTGTCCGCCCTCCGCGCCCACGCGCCTTCCTGGGTGATGCTGGGCACCAGCGCGCCGCGGGGCGCCGCGCCGGCGCATATCGGGCGGGCGCAAGCGCCCTTCAAGCGATGGAGTCCCGCCTTGCGGCCCCCACGGAAGGCGACATGGCGTGACATAGGACAGCCCCGCATTCTTTTTTTTACATGTGAAGTTACACGAGAGACTGATGATACCTGCGCAGATGCGGCCGCCCGAGCCTGCCCCAGACACGGCGTCGCCGCCAGCGCGTGGTGGGACCACAAGCTGGCAGCCGGAGCGAGGCCCCCAGCCCCTCAAGGACTTACAAGGAAACCCCGCCAGCCCTGCTCA
>NW_014007113.1:532-1051 GCF_000611645.1 Monoraphidium neglectum | reverse complement strand
CGCCCCTTGCGCATGTCGCGCGTTGGGCTACCTCGCACATGGCCACAGCTCACCTGTTAATATCTAGGTTGCACGCAGGTGCTCGGCACCTCGCTACCCCCTTGTAACCGACTGTCTGTAAAAAAAAAACCGCCCCCGCCGGGGGGCCGCACACCGGGCGCAAAACACCGCGCAATGCCACGTGAGAGCGAGTAGCGATCATTGCGGGACCGTGAGCAAGGCTGCGGCTGCGGGGAAACCCGGGAAGACCGCTTGGCCCGAAGGCCGGCGCCTGGCCAGCCCTGTCCCCCCACCTCGAAAGTGGCCCAGGCCGAGGGGGAGTGAGCTCACGATCCATGCAGGGCCAGAAACAGCATGCCAGGCCGGCACACGCGCCTGGCCGGTGCGAGGCCGCGATTAATGAGAGATTGAGGCATGAAAGCATGTCAGAGAACACGAAAGTAAAGGACCTGGAAGTCTAGCAACTGCGTGCCCCACTCCACCACACACCACTACGGCGGCCCAGACACCACCGGCGGC
>NW_014007113.1:0-511 GCF_000611645.1 Monoraphidium neglectum | reverse complement strand
TTGCGCATGTCGCGCGTTGGGCTACCTCGCACATGGCCACAGCTCACCTGTTACTATCTAGGTTGCACGCAGGTGCTCGGCACCTCGCTAACCCTGTCTATAAAAAAAAAAAACCCGTGTAACCGACTGTCTATAAAAAAAAAGGAGGGCGATGCTACACGACAAGATCAATCCCGCCGGGAACGGCGTGCCCCGAAGGCTACGAGGCATGCGCAAACGAGACAAGCTCAGCCGCGCGACTGACATGTGATGATGAACCTACGACGCGGGGCATGCAGCCCTAGCGAGCGCGGCCCAGGGTCCGCCAGCGCTTCGCGGCTCCCGCAGCCGTGTACCGCTCCTCGTCCGAGGGCGCGGAGAAGCGGGCGCGGGCCGACCGGCGCGGGGACGCGCTGTGAGGCGCACGCCGTGGCGTCGGTGAAGGTGATGATGGGACCCGCGGCGGCAGGCAGGCGAGGCCTGTGACGTGGGGCCGCTTGGCCGCTGGCGGTGTCACGCCGACGCCGCCAGG
>NW_014007114.1:0-2173 GCF_000611645.1 Monoraphidium neglectum | reverse complement strand
TGCACACACACACACGCACACACACACGCACGCACGCACACACACCACACACACACACACACACGCACGCACGCACGCACGCACGCGCACGCGCACGCGCGCACACACACACACAAACACGCGTACACGCACCTTGACGTTGCCCTCAAAGTCCTGGGTGAAGGTCGTGACAAAGGGCAGCACCCCCCACCGCAGCGACAGGCGCCGCCGCACGTCCTCCCGGTCTGTCAGCGCATAGATGGGGCAGTCCGGCCTGCGGGGGCGGCCGCAGATCGCAAGGGAAAAGACATCAAAAAATATTGAAACGCAGTGCAGGTACGCATTTACAAGCCAGCCTTTGTTGCAGTCTGCAACCAAAACCTGCAGCACAGAAAGAGGTTTGAGTGTAGCACTGGCGTTGCGAGTAAAGCGGGGGACAACACGAGTTGACGGAATTGAGGGACGCTTTCGGCATAGGGGCAAGGCCGTGCGGCGAAGCACTGGCTGGCTGATTGTCCCGATGTGCTGTGTTCGATTGCACGTGGCTTGCGTGCGGCCCCCCGCGTGACTGCGTGAATGATTCGAATACAGTACAGTAAAAAGTGTTGACCCATGCGCCGAGTCGCTCACCTGCAGCGCGAGAGGAACGACGCCATGTTGCCGCGCCGCGTGTAGGCCAGGATGGCGGCTGCTCCCAGGTTGTTAGCCATGAGGGCGGCGGACGCGCAGAGCTGTCAGGGGCGGCGTTTGAATTTTGGGAGGGAGACGAGCAGAGCTGTCAGAAGCGGTCACGGGGTTTTTGAGAGAGAGGGGCGCAGAGCTGTCGGGGGCGGCGTTTGGAGTTTTGAAGGGGGGACGCGCAGAGCTGTCGGGAGCGGCGTTCCGATTTCAAAGGCAGGGGTGCTTGAGTTTGTGCGGGCGCCTGTGTGAGGGGGCTGTCGGGGTTTGAAAGGCTTAAAGGAAAGGGGTGGGTGCGTCCTCAGGGGAGGGCTGGCAGTGTGAGTCATGGTGAAACAATTGGGATGCGGATGGGGCGGGGTTGAGCCGCGAGCAGCGGCAACATTCGCACGGACACACGCACCCACCCACCCACCCACGCACACACACACACACACACACACACACACACACACACACACACACAAATATACCCCTCCCCCTCCCCACGTCCTCTGAGACCCTTTCCGGCCCGCGCACACATACACACACGCACGCACGCACGCACGCACACGCACGCAAACACGCGCGCGCGCGCGCACACACACCTCCTCCGAGACCCTCTCGTCAGGCGCCGTCCCGAGTTGGTGCAGCACCACAGACCCAAACTTCTCCTCGCGCGCCCAGGCCTCCATGCGCGTGGCCACGTCCCGCAGCACCGCCAGCGCCTTTGCGGGGTAGGCCCCCATCGCCGACTCGCCTGGCGGATTCGAATTCGAATTTGAATTCGAGATCGAATTTGGGACCGATTTGTTGACGAATCCCAGAGCATGTTGGCCGTGCGGGAGAGGGGTGGGCGGGGAGTGGGTGGCGGGGTGTGGGGGAGAAGAGGGAACGATGGTTGGGCCGCAAAGGGTGAGGCGGGCTGGCGGGGCCGCCGCCGCCGCCTTGCAACCAGCATCAAGCCGGCATGCTCGCCGCGATAAACCGCAACCTGCTACGTATTCCCCCCCCCTCAGCCGCCCCCGTCCACCTGACAGCATGAGAGCGTCAGCCTTCTGCCGCACGACGTCCGCCACATCAGCGACCTGGGGGTGGATGAGTCACACGGTGGTCGGGTGTGGCCGGGTGGGCCAGGGTGTTGGGTGGTCAGGGGGTCGTGTGGGGTGGGGTCGGGTGTCATGGCCTGAGCTGGGCAAGAGGCAAAGCAGCCAGCTGGCCACCCACCCACCCATCCATATACACACGCACACAAACTCATACACATACACTCACACACACACTCACACACACTCACACACACACACACACACACTCACACATACACACACGCATATACACACACATACACATACACATACACAGACACATTGAGTGACTCTGCTCGCGTCATTACTGGAGCCCCCCGCAAACGAATAAAGGCCCCGTCGCCAGCGCCCGCGTCGCGGCGCCATCGCGACTCGTTCGTGACGCGGGCGGGCGTTCGGGCGCGCGCCGGGCGCCCGCCCGCCGCTTTGCGAGGGCCCGGGCGGGGCGG
>NW_014007115.1:0-2173 GCF_000611645.1 Monoraphidium neglectum | reverse complement strand
CCGCGGGGCGGGCCGATCACCTGCAGCTGCTGCTGTCCATCCGGCCCCGCCACCACCCGCGCCTGGATGAACACCGCCCGCTGCTGCTGCTGCCCCGCCGCGCCCGCCGCAGCCGCCGCCGCCGGGGCGGCCCCGTTGTGCGGCGCCGCGGGCGCCGGCGGCGGCGGCGGCTGCAGCGGGCGGAAAACCGCCGTCCGGCAAGTCGGGCAGCTCTGGCTGCGCTCCAGCCACGACCGCAGGCACCGCAGGTGGAACACGTGCCCGCAGGCCAGCCGCTTGTTGCTGCCGCCCGCGAGCATCTCGTCGCGGCAGACGACGCACGTGAAGTGGCAGCGGGCGAGGTCGTCGGGCGACGCGTCCGGGAAGCGGTCCATGCGCGCGGTGACCTGGCGGAAGCGCAGGAAATCCGAGATCCTGTTGCGGAAGTTGCGGAACGTGATGTAGAGATCCCGGATCTGCGGGTGGACGCGCGGGCGGCAGGCGGAGGGTCAAACGAGGGGCGCGGGGGCGACGTCGTAAAGCCGCAAACACGAGCCCGATGGCGGGCGCGCGGGGGCGTCGTCTGGGGGTGCCCGCATTGCCGTTGACCGGCGGTCAAAGCGCGCGGGTGCGCGCGTGGGGGCCGCACCAGGTGCAGGGGCAGCCCGTAATGGGTGAAGACGATGACGAAGAACACAAGGTACACCAGGAGGTGCAGCATGTCAGTCATGAGCTCGGTGTAGAAGACCCACGCGCCCTGGGAGGCACGGGTTGGTAGGGGTGAGGTGAGGGATGCATGTGTGTGTGTGTTTGTGTGTGTGTTTGTGTGTGTGTTTGTGTGTGTGTGTGTGTATACGTGCTTGGTATGTGAGTGCACGTGCGTGTGTGCACACGTACGTGTGGTTACAGCGATACTTGAAGGTGAAGCACCACTGGATGGGCCCCGCTCCTTGTCAAGCCCCGCGTCTCGCCAAGCCCCACCCCGCACGGAAGCCTTCGGCCGAACCAGGGCCCAGGCGGGCGCCCGCCCAGGTCGGCGCCCATCAACCGCCTGGCGGGCGCGCGGCCGCGACGCCCCTCACGCCACGGCCGCCCTCGGCGCCGCGGCGCTCCCGACCACCCGCCCCTTCCCGACACACAAGGAACGTACCGCCCGCCCGCTGCACCACGACCGCCCACCTTGCCCTCCCATCTGCCCTCCATGGCGGCATCCACCATGCTCATGACGTACTTCGCCCCTGTCGCCACGATGCTGCTGGCCAAGATCACGTATTCGAACGCGAACAGCAGCTGCACGCTGTGGCCGCCGCTGGCCAGGGTGGCGGCGATGGTGTGCTGCAGAAAGGCGCAGTCGAGGCCCTGGGAGCCAACAGGGGCGAGGTGCCGAGCGGGTGCGAGGGGCAGCATCAGGGTGGCTCTTGGAGTTGTCGGCCAGGGGCCTGTGGCTCTGAACAGCAGGGGACGGTCAGCTCACGTGCAGCGCATCGCCCGCACAACGGCAGGCGGTCAAGAGCGGTTCGGGCGGCGCCAACGCAACGGCAAACAGAGCGGGGCTCGAGCTGGGTGTGGCTTTCGTTGTTTCAAGGGGGAGGAGGGGGCGCGGGCAGGCCTACCAGCAGGACCGCCATGAAGGTGATGATGCGCGCGTGCGCGAGGCGCGAGACGCTGGGGGTGACCTCTATATAGTCCACCCGGTCCTGCGGCAGGGGGCGGTCAAAGATGGTCAAAGCTGGTCAAAAGCGGTGAGACGAGGTTCGACGCGTCCTACAACGCGGGGACGTGCCAGCAGCCCGTCAAGACAAGGTGGAGGGCGCCTGCAGGCCGCCACGGCAGCAGGGAGCGGGAGCACTGCCGGCGCCGCGCGCGACAACCGGGGCTGGTTGGGAGCGTGGGAGGCCTGCACCGGGAATCGCGCTCAGCTGCGGGGTCCCAGCAGACGCCATGAGCCCATCAAATATACCATCATAAAACCATTCTGTGTGTGAAACACAGAAGCCGCTGCATAGCACACTGCAGAGCTCCTAGATGCGCCAGAGGGGGCCGCTTCCGCCCGCTCGCGTCCGCGGGCGCAACAGCATGCAGGGGCGCCGGGGCCCGGCAGCGCACCTGCACCAGCCAATGGAAGACCTTCACAAAAGTCAACGCCGCAAACATCGCGACGAAGCTCATGTTGAACTCCTCCCTGTTGTGTGTG
>NW_014007116.1:0-2173 GCF_000611645.1 Monoraphidium neglectum | reverse complement strand
CACTCACACCCCCCACTCACACCACACACACACCCATACCCCCATCACACGCCCTCACACTCAGCCCCCCACCTGCCGCCAGCTCCTCCAGCCGCTGCTGCACCTCCACCACCTTCCGCAGCTTGTGCTCCTCATTCTTCACAGCCCCCTCAAGCTCAGAGCGCGCGCGGCTGTCCGCGGCCGCCGCCGCCTCCGACGCCACCGACTTGGCCTTCGCAGCCTGCTTCTCGGCAGCGGCCGCCACCGCCGCGCGCGCAGATGCCAGGACCTGCTCGAGCCAAGCGATCAGGATGGACGGGTGGAAATGAGGGCCGGGGCGCGTCCGACCGCGGGCGGGGCGCGGCTGCCGCTGCTGCTGCTCGGCCGCCGCAACCGCTACCGCCGCCCGTGTTGCGCGCCCGCCCTGCCAGTTCGGCCAGCCTTTTGGAAATCGCCCCGTAGGCCGGTCCGCCGCGCCAAGGTCAGGCCGGCGCAAGGCCGCCTGGTGTGCAAGATTCAAAAAACCGCCCGGCTGTCGCGCCCGCCGGCGTCCGGCTGGCTGCGACCAAACATCGCCGATCAGGTGCCGCCGTCGCCCGCCGGCCCGGCGGCGGCGCGCCGGCTGCCTCAGCATATGTGTCTAGCTGCCAGATCCCAACGCGTCGCTGCCTGCGGGCGCAGCGCACCCCCACCCCCCTCTGTGGCGACCGCACGCCCCGCGCACCTCGCCCGCGTCGGCCGCCGCCTGCCTGAACCGCTGCAGCAGGTAGTTGCGCCGCGCCCTGAGGATGATCTTGTCATCCACGTCGGTCACGTTCATGACGGACAGGACGTTGTAGCCAAAGTAGTCCTCGAGGACGCGCCGCAGGATGTCAAATGTGACGTAGTTGCGCGCGTGCCCCAGGTGGGCGCTGTCGTACACCGTGGGGCCGCAGCCGTACCAGGACACCTGCTTGCTGCCCGGGCCGCCCGCGGGGACGAACGGGACCTTGGCGTCGGCGAGGCTGTTGTAAAGCATCAAGGTGCCGGGCGGGGGCGGCGCCGCCGCCGCTTCGTCCGCGCCGCCGGGCTGCGTCCAGCGCGCTGCTGCGGCTGGCGTGGCTGCCGTCGCGGTCGCCATGCTGCTGAGAAGCTTGAAATCGGCGTTTCTATGTGATGAAGTTGCAATCAGGTGCTGTAGCGCGCGCTAAAATGGAGCAGGCACTTCCACGAGATCGAACTACAGCGAGTGCGGCAGCGTGCTGCTCGCACCGCCTTTGCTCCTATGAAAGCACGCAAGCAATTCAGAGCACGCATGTACGCTGAAAGAGCGCGTCACATCAGTTGGAATTGAGTGGGTTGCCTCTCTCGGTGAGTCAGGAAAGGCGCTAACTTGTGAGGATGTGATCAGTTGATGAAGATTAACACTGTTAATTCCGGCCCAACCCGCGGTGCCTTGGAGCGGCACCGAGGGGGGGTGCTGCACATGAAACGCCTCGACCGTCCTGCATTAGTACGGCCGCTGCATTGGACTCATGGCATGGCTGGCCCATCCCGCCCCCTGCCAGCCGACTTCTTTGACGACATGCAGTAATTGAAATCACAATTGACTCCTGGGAGCTGTTTGAAGCTCCCAGGCTGGGATGGCGACGGCGCTGAGATCGCGCCGCAACCTTGTGGGCCTGTCCTGGGTGGCTCGAGCTGCACATGGGTGGTTGATTCAGCCACCAAGGCCCACCACGATCCATTGTTACTCGGACACCAACTCTACAACGATCATGACGCGCAGGAATCGATTGCGCAACTCTGAATTTCAGTGCATGAGGCCGAGAACAGGGAGAGGGGTGGGCGCAATGGCCGGCGCCCGACCGCCCGCATGCAGCAGTGTGAAACTCCCGCATACAAGGACAAGCGTGAAGGCCAGGGCAGCCTCAAAAGAACAAGACAGTTTGGGCGATGCAAATTCAATGAGGCCCGCGCATGCCGAGCAGCACAGCACAGCAGCTTCGCAGCAGCTGCACCGTGCGGCGGGCGCCCTCACGACCTGCTGACAGCAGGCCCCGCGCCGGCCTCTCCGCTCCCGAGCCCGCCGCCCTGCCAAAAAAATCCGTTCCAACCCACACTGACAACAATCCAAATCTAGACACCTCCGGCCCAGCCCGCCCACGTCCGCACAGCCGCGACGCCCCGGCCGCCGCTCGCCGCCGCCCGGCCG
>NW_014007117.1:0-2174 GCF_000611645.1 Monoraphidium neglectum | reverse complement strand
GCTGTGCGAGCACGCCGCGCAGCGGCGCGGCGCCCGGCGCGGCCAGCCCCGCGGCCGCCCTGAACAGGTGGCCGCTCGCCGCAGCCAGCAGCTCCCCCCGCGATCGCCCGTCCGCGGCCCCCGTACCCGCGCTGCGGAGGCGGCAGGCGAGGGACACGCCCAACAGGAACGCCAGCCCCGCGTCTGAGGGCGCGCCGCCGCCGCCGCCGCCCGCCTGCGACGCCAGGGCGCACGCCGCCGCGAACTCGCGCGCGCAGAACAGTCGCCACCCGGCGCGCAGCGCCGCCGCCTCGACGCCCGCCTGCTGCTCCGTGGGGGCGTCGGGCCCCGCGGTGACGTCATCCTGGGCGCCGGCGACGTCATCGTTGGTGCCGCCGCCGGCCTCCAGGAAGCTGAGGAAGGCCGCGGCGGCCGGCCCGAGCGCGCCGCTGTGCAGCAGTGGTGCCCCTGCGCCGCCGGCCGCTGCTGCGGAGGGGTACGCATCGCAGAAGACGCGCAGAAAATGGGCCGCCAGGGGCTGCTCCTGCGGCAGCTTCCCGCCCCATCGCTGCTGCTGCTGCTGCTCTTGCTGCTGCCCAAACGCGACCACGCCGCCGCCGACACCGGCCGCCCGCGGCGTGAGGCCAGCGGCAGCCCCGCCGCCGCGCGTGGGCCCGCCCAGCTGCAGCGCTTCCAAATGGCTGGGCAGTGCCGCCGCGCCCCCACCGCCGCCCCCCGCGGCCCCCGACGGCGGCGCCGCCGCGGGCGTCTCGGACAGCCACAGCGCCATCGCCGCGCCGCGCAGGGCGGCCAGCAGCTGTGGCTCTAGGCGGCCGCTTATAAGCTCCTCGTGCTGCGAACCCAGGGGCGCCGCCCCCGCGCGCCCCATCCTCCGCACCACCCCCAGCAGCAGCAGCAGCCGCTGCGCCAGCAGGCAGCGGGCCGCGGCGGCCTGCAGCGCCGACGCCGCCAGGGTGGCGCCGAGCGCGGCGGGGAGCTGGGGGGAAGCTGCTGAGCCTGACGCCGGGGGGCGGTTGTCGAGGCCAAAACCGCCGCCGCCCTCTGGCGCCAGCAGAGCGGCCTCGGCGTAATTGCTGTGTTGGTAATGAGAGATCAGGGGAATTGTTCCAGGGATCCCGATGCGTTTTTGTGGGGGCGGGGGTGAGGAACTGGAAGGCAAGCCGAGGGTTTGCCCATGTTCAATGTTGTTAACCAATTGCTGCTGGCACAGTGTGGTGTTGTGGCATGCTGGGGAGTCGGCGAGAGGCACGAAGCCCGCAGCCGCCTCCTGGGCAGCCGTGCGCAGTGCGCAAGTTCGCAAACAGCCCCTGGGCGCCAGGATGCCACCGTCGCTGCAGCCCCTCCCTCTTTGCAGCGCCCGCTGAACTGCAGCCAATGCGAAAGCGGGTCGTCGAAGCGCGCCCTGCAAGACCGCCTGCCCCACCTGATGGCCCGGGCGGGGTCTGCCAGGCCCGCGAGCGCCTGCTGCACGTGCAGCAGCGCCGCCTGCCGCGCCGCGCGCCACTCCGCCAGCCGCCGCCCCGCGTCGCCCTGGGCGCTAGCGGCCGCAGGGTGCTGCCGGGAGAGGGCACGGCCGGTTTAAGGTGGGGTGAGGTGCAGGCTTGGGAAGTGGTCGCCTTGGTGCAGTGGTGATTATGGAGGGGAGGACTGCAGCGCCAGCGTTGGAGCGACGACAAAGACTGCCTGGGTTCGCGGCTGGCGCTGCCTCCGGCACCTGCATCGCCGCCAAACGCCGCCAGGCCACCCTGCTTCCCAAGCCCACAGCCCCGCAGTCCCGCCCCTGAAGAACAAGAAGGAACTTGCAGCTTGGAGGGACAAAGCCGGGCCTCCAACAGCCACAGCCAGCACGACAGCCCGTCGAGCCCCTCCCACTGGGTCAAAAACCACCCCATAGTCGGTGTCACACACACACACGCACGCAAACACAAACACACACAAAAGCGCGACACACGAAAAAACACCTACACACCTGGCTGGGTCCATACACCAGCAGGTCCACGAACCCCGGCAGCAGGCTGCCCTCCAGGTCCACCCCACCCGCCGCCAGCCGCGCCATCAGCCGCTGCGCCGGCGCCCCCAGGGCCTCCCCCACTGCCCGCAGGCACGACCGCACCGCCTCAGCTTCTGTTGACGCGCCGGCGCCCGCGCCGCCGCCGCCGGCCTCCGCCTCGGCG
>NW_014007118.1:1254-2627 GCF_000611645.1 Monoraphidium neglectum | reverse complement strand
CTGCACCAGCCCCCATCCCCGACCCTTGCCCCCTTGATGTCTCCCATGCCCTGCCCCCGCCCCGCCCTGCGGGGGCGCCCGCGGACCGCCAGGCCTGCCTGTTGCCGTGAAGGACACCGCTGCAGTCAAGGGGCTGCGGTGGACCTGTGGGTCGAAGCTGTTTGAGGGCCGCGTGGCACAGCAGGACGACCCCCTGGTTGAGGTGCGTGGGTGGGTGGGTGGGTGAGTGAGTTGGTGACTGGAGGACAGAGTGAAGGGGTGAGTGAGTGGGGGGAGAGTGAGTGGGTGAGTGAGAGGGGGAGGGAGTGAGTGGGTGACTGCGTTGGGAAGAGTGCGTCGCTTACCAGCAGCGGCGCTCACCCCGGCCACTCGCCCCTCCTCCCCCCGAAAGCGCCTGCGAGAGCGCGGCGCCATCATCGTGGGCAAAACCAACACCCCAGAGTTCGCGGCGGGCTCCCACACGTACAACGAGTGAGGGGCCGCGCCACGCGGCCTCGGCCGCGCGCTTGCTTTCCCCAAGTGTCCCTTCTTCAATTGACCTGCGGCAGCGGCCGGCAGACGCCAAGCGGGTACAGGACTCGTCCTGTCACGCACGTGCGTCAGCGCGGCCCTTGCGCTTGTGTGTAATGCAGAGGTGTCGCGGGTAAAGCTTCAGCGCGAGCCGCCCATCGCCCGTCCCCCGCCCTGCCGGCCGCCCACGTGACCGCACACACCGCAGGGTGTTTGGCGCCACGCGCAACCCGTGGGACCCCGCCCTCTCGGCGGGCGGCTCCAGCGGCGGCTCCGCCGCGGCGCTGGCGACGGGCGCTACGTTCCTCGCGACGGGCAGCGACCTGGGCGGGTCCCTGAGGTGCGCGGCGGCGGGGCGCCGCCATTGCGGCCACGGCCAGAGGGAATCTGGGCGCGGCCTGGCAGTACGTCATGATTGCATGCTTCCGAGAGGCGGGGTTTGGGTCCAATCGTACTGCCGCAGCGGCCGCCGACCGCATAAAGTGCTTTGGGCCTCCCCTGATCCCCGGAGAATCCGCGGCACGCTCAGGCAGCATCACTTTGCGGGACGCAGACCTGGGCCCCCCTTGCTGTGTTGCTTCAAGCACCACTTGCATGCTGAACGCGTCCCCTGAAAGCTCAGGGGGAGAATCACAACGCACGTTCCCCTTGCTCCCCCCTCCCCCCAGGAACCCCGCTGGCTGGTGCGGCGTCGTCGGCCTGCGCACCACCCCCGGCCTCGTCCCGCAGGCGCAAGGCCCCGCGCCGCCCGCCCCCGCCGCATGGCGGCTTGCGGCCGTGTCGGGGCCCATGGCGCGGTGCGTGCGCGACGCCGCGCTGCTGCTCGACGCGATGACGTCCGACGCCAATTCATGCAGCGGCGG
>NW_014007118.1:0-803 GCF_000611645.1 Monoraphidium neglectum | reverse complement strand
CCCGCCACCAGCCGCGGGCGCGTCGGCGGAGGCGGCGGGGCCGGCGGTGGAGGCCGCGGGCGGGGCGGCCGGCGGCTACGAGGCGGCGGCGGTGGAGGGCGCGGCGGGGCGGCGGTGGCGGCGGCCGAGGGTCGCGTTTTCGGCCGACCTGGGGGGCGTCACCCCGATGGATCCGGAGGTCGCGAGCATCTGCCGGGAAGCTGCCCGCTGGTTTTCCGCCCCTTCTGGTGCAGGTGACGAGGACGGCGGCGGGGGCGGCGGCGGCGAGAGTGGGAGCACAAGGGACAGCGGCGGCGACGAGGCGGGGGGTGGCGACGCAGGGGGGCCCGGTCTTGGAGACGCGTGCCCCGACATGCGGCACGCGCGGCGGCTGTTCCGCGTCCTGCGCGCGCTGGCGTGCGCTGACCTGGCGGCGACGATCCAGCAGCTGCCGGGGGCGCGGGACGTGGTCAAGCCAGAGGTGGTGTGGCAGGTGGGGTGGGGTCACCCGACTGTGGGGCGCGTTGATGGGTGTGGGGCGTGGATGTGGCGGCGACGGCGACGCTCAGCGGGCCGCAAGGCTTGAGGTCTGAAGCTGCGCGGAGCGGCCGGCGGTGTGCTCAAAGTTTGGGGCTTAACGTCTGGCGGGGTGTCGGGCAAGAGGTTGACGCGTGTGGCCCTTGCTTCGGACGAGCCCTGTTGCTTGCAGCGTGGCACCCCTAAACATGTACAATTTTCTGGACTTGACGTGCCGCACCTCAGCATGCACCATCACCGCTGTCGCCTCAACAAATTCGATCCCCCCGCAACCAGCAATCACGCCC
>NW_014007119.1:1776-2908 GCF_000611645.1 Monoraphidium neglectum | reverse complement strand
GGCTGCCGGCGCCGCGGGGGCTGCCGGCGGCGCCGCGGCGGCGGCCATGTTGGCGGCCCTGCGCGGCGAGGCTGCCTGTGGCCGCGAGGTGCTGTATGCGGTCCGCCACGTAATCCAGCGACTCGCTGAGCGCCGCCAGGATCACGAGCGCCTGGCGTTTGACCGGCGTTTGACCGGCGTTTGACCGGCGTTTGACCGGCGTTTGACCGGCGGTCGTCGGGTTGTGAGTGGTCACCTCACGTTTGGTCGGCGGCCCCACCCTGACAGCAAGCAATGCTCCTTAGGGCGCAGGGAAACGCCCCGCTGCCCAGCTGGAAGCACGTCCTGCGTTTTTGGGCCCAAGCCCGTGCGCCAAAACCACCAAACGGAGGTTGTGCGACACCCCAAGACTAGGGGCGAGGGGCAAGGCAGCACGATCCGATGAGAAGATGAGCGTGCTGGCTTGGCCCGCGCCCACCTGCGTGCGGTGGCCCGCCATGACTTGTTCGGTGGAGGCGGGCCGCTCCCTCATGGCCAGCAGCAGCACCTCCTCCGCAGCTCCCTCCCCTTCCAGACCAAAACCATGGACCTGAGAGGGAGTGTGTGTGTGTGCGTGCGAACGTGTGTGTGTGTGTGTGAGTGTAGGGGGTTGCAAAATTAACATAGCGCCCGCTGCAAAATGAAACTAACAGCCCTTCTTGCTGCCCAAATGGGCTGTGATTGGTGATAGTGGCAGTGCTCTCTGTGGGCTCAACAATGGTGCATGAGTATGTGGTGGCTGCCAGGGTATGGTGTGTCTAGGCCCCTGTGAACTGCTGAGGTGCTGCACCCCCAGCAGACCCTTGGGGGGTTGACCAGCGTTTGACCCACTGGTTCCAAGCGTGGTTGAGGTGGCCTGGCTGTGAAAGGTGGGTGGATTGGGCGCCTACGAGCTGGCAGCATGCTCGTGGGATGTCAAAGCTTGGTTCCAAGGGCACAGTCTTGGGCACTCACTAGCTGCGCGCATGGTCGCTCGGGCCGAATCACTAGGACATCCCATTGACTTGCACCCAGTGAAGCTGGGGCTTTTGACCAAGCCTTGCAATGGCTAAATGCCAACACAGTCAAGAGTTATTTGCTGCCAACAACAGAACATTTGGGTTGCTTATGTGCG
>NW_014007119.1:0-1045 GCF_000611645.1 Monoraphidium neglectum | reverse complement strand
GTGTGTGTGTGTGTGTGTGTGTGTGTGTGTGTTTGTGTTGTGTGTGACAACCGCAGCTCACCTTGATGGGCGGCCGGTACACGCCAGGCACCACAACAGGCTTGTCTGGTCGTGGCAGCGAGGATTGGTGATAGAGAAGCAGGGGACAGGGTTTGGGAGGAATAAAGGATGGATGGACAGGGCCACATGGAAGTGGGGCGACGCGCCTCCTGGGCCCTGTCCGCTGGCGCCCTCTCCGCTGCGAGCGGATCAAACCCGTGGAGCATCCCGCCCGATCGAGCCCCGCCCACCCCTTTCCCCCCAAGCCTTCCCGCACGGGGGGATCCAGCCGGCGGGGGCGCCCCACCCCACTGCTGAGGCCGCCCACCCTGAGACTTGAGCGCCACAAGAAACGCAGCCCCATCAAATGTGTCCTGGCTGCGCGGCACGTAGAACGCCATGGGGTCCCCCAGCAGCGGCGCGTCCGGCTCGCCCCCCATCAGCAGTCCGAGGTCTGGCCGCAGCACCAGCCGGCGCGCGCGGCTGTCTGCCAGGGCGCGCATCATGGCGGCGGCGAAGGCCTCAAGGACGCGGCCCAGGATGGCGTCGACGACGCCTGCGGTTGCCGGCGGTTGGCGGTGATTGGTGGGGCGTTATGGCGTAACAAGGGTTAGGCGGCGGCGCGGGAGTGGTCTAGAGGTGTGCTGTGTGCTCTTGCTGCAACCCCATGGTGCAGGTGGGGCGGAGACTCTGGTGCACCACTGTTCCTGCTCCTGCCCCTGCTCTTGGCACTGCAGCAGTAGTTGCCGCGCCTCCAAGGAGGGCCGCGGCTCGGGTGGCGAGGACGAAGCCGCCGTCGCCACCACCCGTGTCACCCAGTTGCCCCCCGCCCCCCACTGATGTCACCATGACGTCACCATCAGAGGGCCTCTCCTCACCCGTGAGCGTGGACGTGCCGACGCAGGGGATGTCCCTCACCCATGACATCACCTCCCCCACCACCTGCGCCGCAAACAGCGCCGCCGGCACCACCGCCCGCGGCGGCGTCCCCGCCCCCCGCCCGCCC
>NW_014007120.1:0-2177 GCF_000611645.1 Monoraphidium neglectum | reverse complement strand
ATCCGGCCCCACCCCTGACCCTCTCCGCCCCCAAATGCCCCGAACCGCCCCATTCCACTAAACAACTGACGCCAACCGCCACCAACCGCCATCAACCGCCCCCAGTTCCACCCGGAGTTCAAGAGCCGCCCTGGGAAGCCGTCGCCCCCATTCTTGGGCTTTGTGCTGGCGGCAGGCAAGCGGCTCGACTCGTACCTTACAAGCAGGTGTGGCTTGAAGCTTATGTGATGTGTATGGTTGATTTGGGGACCCTTTTCATGTCATGTGGAGTGAATCTGGCCGGGGGCGCGCGTGCCCGTCTGGGCCGGTTGGTGTGCGGGTCGTGGCTTCTTGAGACCCTGGACGCGAGCGGCGAGTGCTGAGCTGGCGGGGGGCGCGTGGGCGGCGTGCGGGGCGCATGGTGTGCGGCTTTTGCCGAGGGCGCGGTCCCTCTGCCAGCGAAATGTCAACATGCAGCCACTGCTTGCCGCCTGTCCCTCAACCGCCCGCCCCGCTCCGCGCCCCGGCCCAATCCATCCGCAGGGCCACGCCGCAGCCGAGCCCCCTGAAGGGCCCCGCGACGGCGCCCGCGGCGGCGGCGGCGGCGGTGGCGGCGCTCGCGGAGCGGCTCAACCTCGGCGGCACGCCGCCCGGCGGCGGCGGCGGCAGCGGCGGCGGCGGCGCGCAGCAGGCGCTGTTCAAGAGCTGAGGGGACGTGGGGCGGCCAAGGAGGGTGGTGGTGCCCGGGCCTCGTTCTCAAGCGCCCGTCTCCGCAATTTTGTGTGTGGCCGCGGATTGTGGCCTGCGCTGTGCACAAGCCGCGCCTTTACACCTTCCGCTCGCGGGACACAGCTGCTCCAGAGCTTTCTTATCGTTCACACCTTTTTTCAACAGTTGTAACGGCCCAGCAGCAGTTACCGGGTCGAGAACCGTCCCCTGCGTGCGTCCGCCGCCGGCCAATTGCTTCGGGAGCGGCGGCCCGCCGCCCGGGCAATCACCCCGCGCCGAGCGGGCCACCATGCCGAATGCGGCAGCGGTGGCGTGCTGTGCGTGCGGTGCAGCGCCCGCACCGCCCAATACGCCCACCAAGCCGCGGCCGGCCGTCCGCTGGTGCCCGCCGCAGTCCGACCCCGCATATGCTGCCGGCTGCCACCCGATGCCATCTTGTCTGGTGCCGTTGATGAGTCAGAGGAGCGTCCAAAATGCTCTGCGTTACATTTATACACTACACTTGGATCACACCAGGGGGCAGGGATTTAGGGGGGGGGGGTGAGGGGGTGCGGCGTCCCCTGTGGCCAAGGGAACCAGGGTCCTGCGTTTTCGGTGCTGCAATGACGGCGTCGACCTCGGAGCCGCGAAGGCGCTCGCGCACGGGGTCGGCCGGGTGACGTCACCGGCAGCAGGAGACCGGAGGGACGCGCGGGCCGCGCCGCCCGCCCCGAACCGATTTGCTTAGAGTGGCACCCTGATACCTGCCGGCCGGCGCGCCGAAGCTGGTCGCGCGGCGGCCGACGCGTGTCAAGCGTCCCCAGCGGCACCCGCGCTGGTTGCGGCTTGGGACTTACTCCCATACTGCCCCCGGCCGCCCCTGTTTTGTGCCTGAGCCCAGTGCCTCCTTGGTCGGGTGAGGCGCGCGCTTCAAATCGCCCTGCAAACGTTTTCTTTGCAAGCGCGCCGTCGCCGCCGTGCGGCGGCGATCAAGGACGAGGTTCCTGATTCAAAAAAGCAAGCAAGAATCAGCCTGACAAAGTGGGCAAACAGAAGGGGGACCACTCTTCGATGGCTGTCACATACGACCGAAAAACTGTAGATCTAGCTCCGCAGCTCGGGCGGCGTGCCGTTCACGCTGAGCGGCGGCGCCGGCCGCTAATGTTTTGGAGGAAAGGATTGGCTAAAGAATCAAGCCGCGGCCATGGGGCCGCGCAAAGGCAAGGGGTCCGGGGGAACGAACAAAGGTGTGCTGGAGGTACAGAGGTGCAGGTGTCACGGGGGTGCGGGGGGCTCTCCGAGTCGCAGGAGCGTCTAGCTGCCAGCCCCACCCGGGCAAAGGGGCGCGTGGGTCGCGGGGATGGGTGGGTGGTGTGGGGGTGGGGGAGCGTTGGAGAACAGGCGCAGCAGCGAGAGTGAGCTCAGGGCTCCCCTCACTCCCCGTCGCCCCCGCCGCCGCCGCCGCCGCCGTCGGCGCCGCGGTCCTCGAC
>NW_014007121.1:0-2177 GCF_000611645.1 Monoraphidium neglectum | reverse complement strand
GGCAGGGGCGGCGGCGGCGGCGGCGGCGGGCGCGGGGGGCGGCGAGGGCGGCGGCACCAGCGGCAGCGGCAGCAGCCCGCCCAGCGGTTGATGGGGCGGCTGCAGTCCCAGGTGCACACCTGCGACTGATTTTATTTTTCTGGCTCGCATTGTTTGTCGGGCTCTTCTTGCTTGGCCCCCCAGCATGTAACCCCGCACCACTCTGGCGGGCCCCACAGAGCCTGCTGCTGATGCAGGCGCAAACGCGTGCTGGCGCGCAGGCAGGGCACACATGTGCCAAAGGCAGAGCCCCTCAGCCCTGGGTCCCACTTCGCAGCAGGAAATGCTTGGTTCGTGTTGTTGCTGCAGGGGCGCTTGGCGCTCTGCTCTGCTGGATCCGTTCAGGATTTCAATGGAGGTGGCGTTACATGTGTGCACGAGGACAACTTGCTGTGACCTTGGCAATGACGCGTGTGTGGGCCGTCAAAGTGTGAGGGTGCTTGAAAATGCTTGCGACGTGTTTTGGTCAAAAAAGGCCGGTGCTGCAAATTGACGGCGGTGGCAGCTGGCGGTCAGCTGGGTCTGGATGACACAGCCGGAGCCTGGAGAGACTGCAGAGGGGGCAGCCTGTGGCGCACGCTACGCGGGTATCCATGAAAGCCCGCCCATCGCACTGCAACCAGCACCGCTCGCTACAGCTCTCTAGCACGGCGGGACTCGCGATCCGAAACAAAGCCACCTGGTGACCAGACAGCTCAAACAAGGGCCAGACCGGCACTGCTGACATCATCGAGGCCGTACAACTCCCACATACAGGATACAACACCATTCAAAACCCCCATAAACAGCTACGGCTCGTCAGCCGACGGCAAGAAGCTCCTCGCGTTGCGCCCCCTCGGCGCCACGGCCCGTTCCCGCGCGCCCCCCGCGACGCCGCCGCCGCCCGGGGCGGCGCCGCTCTCGTCCGGATAGCGCCCCTCGTACCAGGCTAGATCGTCGATGTAGTCCTTCTCCCCAGGCCTAAGCGGCCTGTACGCGCGCGCCGACCCCAGGCGGCCGGCGGCCGGGCCGTTGTTGTTGGATATGAGGCCGCCGCCGGGCAGCAGCTCGCGGTCGCCGGCGGCGGCGCGGATATCAGCCATGGGGCCAGAGAGGCGGGGGCGCTGGCGGCGGGTGAGGTCGTAAATGGCGTTCGGGTCGGCCCTGGGGTGGGTAGGGGGGATTTTGGGAGGGTGTGGGGTTGAGGGAATGGAGGGGGGGGCGAGGCGAGAGGATGTGGGTGTGCTCTGGTGTGCGCACGTGTTGGTTGTCAAACGCGTGCTTTGGGATGGGATGGGATTCGTGCTCGCGTGAATGTGTGCGTGCACATGCACACGTACTTAGATATGCATGGCGCGAATGTGTGAGTGTGTGTGTGCGTGTGTGTGTGTGTGTGTGTGTGTGTGTTGTGGCGTGTGCAGGCGAGTGTGTACCTTGAGCAGCCACCGCGTTGCGGCCGACACTATGCAACCGCAGGCCCGCCCTGCAAGGGGAGAGGCCCTCCCTCACCTGTACAGCAGCTTCACCAGCAGAAAGTAAACCACGACCAACGCCGCAGTCATGCGCGGCAGGAACCACTTCGTCTCGTGCAGGCCGGAGTCGGTGATCTGGGGGCGCAGGCGCGGCAAGTGGTCGAAAAAAGCGGCGGCGGGCCGAGGGTTGAGAAAAGCTGGGTGTGCGACGGGTGCTGTCACCTTTCCACCCCTCGCTGCCGCATTTATTATGCTTGCAAAGGGGTGCCGCCGAGGCTGGATTGGGGCGAAATGCTGGGCAACGCCAACATTACAAGGCTGACGCCCACCGACCCTTGCACCCACACCCTGCCGGCGCCGCCGGCGCGCCCCGCTCGGGGGCCGCCGCCACAGAGGTGTGTACACGGCGCCCGGCCCGCCCGCGACCGCCCGCACCTGCTTCGCCGCCCACGCCATGCCGAGGCCGACCGGGACGAGCAGGTACTGGCTGACCTGGCCAAACGCGGTGCGCGTGGCGTCCTGCGGCGCGGTGGCGGCGAGGCCGCCGAGGGTCATGATCTTCAGGAATCCCGCCAGCAGGAAGGTGTAGCCCGGGCCCTGGAAGCGGCGGCCAAGGGCGACCTGGCGGGGCCGCGGGCGGGGGCGGGCGGGGGGTGGGCTCTCAGCCGCGGCACGGCCGGCCGGGGG
>NW_014007122.1:0-2178 GCF_000611645.1 Monoraphidium neglectum | reverse complement strand
GCCGAGTACGAGTGGGTCTCGCCCGACGAGACGGCCCGCCACGCCTTCAGCCGGACCTGGGGGGACATCCTGCTGCTGGCGGCGGACCACGACCTCTGTGTGGCGGGTGGGTTGGGGGGGGGGCGGTTTTGGCGGGAAAGGAAAAGGATTGGGATTGTTACAGCGTCCCGCGGTCGCCGCTCCTGGAGCCGTCCAGGCTCGTGGGATCGGACCTCAAAGCATCAACGGGAAAGGGCGTGCGGGCGTGGGTGGGGCCGGATTGGGGCGGGGCGGGGCCGTAGAGCGGTGGGGGGAAGCTTTGCGCTGGGGTGCCGCAAAGCGGTTGGGCGAAACGCACACAAATCGCGAACATGGGTCTCAACCTCAACAGGCGACGCCCTGGCGCACGTGGAGGCGGCCGGGCTGGGCCCCAGGGTCATCCCGCTGGTGCAGGTCTTCGCGCGCGTCAGCCCCGAGCAGAAGGAGCTGGTGCTCAACACGCTGCGCGACGCCGGCTGGGTGACGCTCATGGTGGGGGACGGCACCAACGACGTCGGCGCGCTCAAGGCGGCACACGTGGGGGTCGCGCTGCTCGCGGCGGCGCCCACGCGGCCGGGGGCGCAGGGGCAGGACAAGGGCGCGCGGCGGCCAAAGGCGGCGGGCGGGAGCGGCGGCGGCGCGGGCGCGGAGGGGGCGGGCGCGGCGGCGGCGGGAACCGTAGCGCTGCCGGAGCGGAAAGCCAAGGGCGGGAAAGGTGGGGCGGAGGCCGGACGGTTTGGGCGCAGCATGCTTAGTGGCCGCTCGTCCGGCATGCACACAGTGTCCGTGAGGGGTGGGCACGGGGTTTCTTCTGCGGGATGCGCACGCAGGGCGCTGACACCAGTGACGCTGACGCGATCCCGTCCCCTTGCACACTGCCGACGCCCTCTGCAGCTGCCCCCGCCAAGCTGCCCCCGGGCGCGGCCATGCTGGAGGAGATGCGGAAGAGCGGGAAGCCCATCCCGCCCGCCATGGAGAAAATGGCCGCGTGGATGGACAAGGTGGGCGCGGGCACTGCTGGTGTGGACGGGGGAGCGAATGGGTGGGTGCGCGGCAACGCGACGCCTTTGTCCCCGCCCGCTCCGCCCGCCGTGGCCGCCAGCGCCGCCGTTGGCCCGTGCGACGGCGGATGGGGCGCGCGGCGGCGGCGCGCGGGGCAGCGGCCCTCCCCTTTCTCCCTCCCTCTTGCCAGCCCCACACGGCCCCCTCGCGATCCCTGCGTCAAGAGCCCCGACCGCAAACCCCAAACCCCAAAACCAACCACGGACCGGCGACAGATGCACGAGGAGAGCGGCGCGGGCGCCGACGGCGGCCCCCCGCTGGTGAAGCCCGGCGACGCGTCCATGGCGGCCGCGTTCACGGCCAAGGCGTCCAGCGTGGCACCCGTCACGGACATCCTGAAGCAGGGCCGCTGCACGCTCGTCACCACAGTGCAGGCGAGGGGGCTGGTTTCGGGTTTTAGGGTTTAGGGGTCCAGGGTCGCGGGGTTTTAGGGTTTAGGGGTCCAGGGTCGAGGGGCGGAGGAGGGAACCTGTGTGATGCTTAAGTTTTGATCGTGACATGGGCGGCACCGGCGTGTGCGCTGGAAGTGTGGGAGAAGAGATGGAGATGACAGGAAGAATGCGTGAGTCGGCACTTGCTTTCAATATCGCGAGCGCGCTTTCCCTTTTTGGCACCCCTGCCTCTGTGCAAGTCCGCTCTCCCCGTCTCGCTCCACACATCCACACGCGCACGCACACGCTCCCACACCTGCTCGCCGCACCCCCCTCTATCTCTCCATCCCTCCTCGATCCCTGTCCCCTTCCTCCCACAACCCTCCCCATCACACGCACCTTTCCCCACCCCACCCCAACCCAACCCAACCCCCAACCCCAGATGTTCAAGATCCTGGGCCTGCTGTGCCTGTCAACGGCCTACGCCCTCAGCGTAATGTACCTCCAGGGAGTCAAGCTCAGCGACACGCAGGTGAATGTGTGGCAGCCGGGCCGCCGCGCCGCACGTGACACCACAGCGCGCCGGGGCAGGAGCCTGCAAGTTTTCTTGCGCGCGCACGGCGTGGAGGTGTGCGCCTGTGTGCGTGCATACGTTACCCATTTCTGAGTCGTGGCTCCCTCCCTCCAACCCAACCCAACACACACACACACACACACACACACACAC
>NW_014007123.1:0-2178 GCF_000611645.1 Monoraphidium neglectum | reverse complement strand
TCCCTGCCCCTGCGCCCCTCGCCATCAAAGACGGCACCCTCCTCTGCCTCCTCCGCCCCCTCCTCCATGGCCCCGTCGTCATGCTGCTGCCCGTCGCCCTGTTCAATTATCACATCAATTGCCGCGGGCCCCGCCGCGCGCCGGAAGCCAGCTGTCCGCGACCCCACGAGCCCCCGCAGCCCAGCCAGCCCCGCCGACACATGGGACCCCTTGGTTATGTGCGTGTGAATCCGCGGCCCCCAGGGCTGCCCATTCACTACTGGCTGCAGGCTGACGGCGAGGCGCCGCGGCGGGTCCTTGGCCCGGCCTTGAGGCTCTCGGGGGTAGAGAGCAGTTACCAGGGCCTGAGGCAGCTTGATGCCGTGAACGCTGTTGGAGAGCCTGCCGCCCGCATACGTGGTGAACGTGACGCGCTGCGACTGGGTGTTTGGAGCGTTTGCGTTAGGAAAGGGGGGGGGGCGTGCGGCAGAGGCAAGGGTGGGTGCACAGGCGGCGAGGCGTAAGGCAGCGGGGTCTGGAGACGAGAGGCGGGGCGTGCGCAGGGGGCGATTTCGGGGGCGTCGATCGGGGCCGCTGTGGGAAGATTGTCAAAGCAAAACTGGTTCGTGCTGCTTATGATGTGCCTGGTACACTGAAAGCGGCAGGCAGAGAGTGCCAACAGCAGCGGGCCGCCGCCGCCGGCCCCGGCTCACCGAAGCCCAAAAGGTGCCCACGGGCTCGCCACAGGCGTCGGCGTCGGTGCCGGCGTCGGCCTCTGCCGCATCGGCGGCCGGTTCCCACCGAGTTTGCGGCGGCGCCCTGCCCTCTGGCCGCTTCTGGGCTGGCGCCTCTGCGGACTGCTCACTGCTGCTGCTGAACAGGGCGCAGCCCGCAACCTCGGCTGCCGCGCCCTGGCCCCTCTCAGCGCAGGCCATAGGTGCCGACGCGTGCGGCGTCATTGTCGGGACCTTGGCTGTGGCAGCTGCCGGCAGTACATGCGGCGGCGAGCTGCGGGACGGCTGCTCGTGCTGGCTGTCGGGCGGCTTGCTCATGCTGCCGCTGGTGCCCGACTCGAGGCGTGGGCGCTTCGAGCCTCGTTCAGTCCCGCCCTCTGCTTCGACACCGCCGCTGCAGCCCGCTTCATCAGGAGGCAGATCGTTCCATACTTCTCCGAGTGTCAAGAAGGGCAAAAGTGCCAGATTACTGCGCATGATGGATCCTGGGTGTGTTCGTGCCGCGTGACCAGAAGTTCGTAACAGTTCAAAGCCAAGAACCGCTGAAAGATTAGCCCAGCTGCGCGATTCAGATCAGTGCCGAGTTCTTCGCACAGCATACGCACTCGAGGTTACCGTATCGTCGGTCATTTATCATTAGGTGAGCGGCCCGAGATGTATACTCAAATCATATGCATGCACCCACCACTTCGCGTCTGTAAGCATGGTCTCTGCATGCCAGCCACCGCATCGAGCTCGCCAGTTGCTACCAGTAAACCGCAGCATGCCGTGCCGGTCAGGGGCACGAGGCCCGGGGTGGGCGCACGGCATGCACGTGTATACCGTACCTGCCTTTGACAGCAGTGAAGAGGCCCACTGGACAGCTGTACAGCGCAAGCGAAGCGAACCGTTTGGCCGGTAATCACCGAAGCACTGCTACACCACCAGCACAGCACACGCTGCTCGGCCCGCGGCCCGCCAACACTCTTGCTTTCATCACTTGCACAGCAGGCTCGCAACGGCACCCTCTGACGGCAATAAACTATTTCACAATACCAAACCACCACAAGACTGGTTTCATACATCGCGTGAGCCCTCCAGCCAACACTCCGCGAACCCACGGCTGGTGTTGTCCACACAGATAGAGGCTGAAACCATCCAAAGGATCGGTCCAGCTGGCCACGTCCAGAAACACAGAAAGCCCCTGACGTCAGATTCAGCGGGGGTCGGTGCTGAATAGCCTTTCACGCAATGCATCTGGGGCTGTACCGCTTGCTCACCAGCCACCGTGACGTCAGCAAGCAACAAACATCACTTCTTGGTGAGTCCCCCTTCCGCGTCATGCAAGAGACGCTGTCTCTTGCAAAGAGACAGCGGTGGCGGGCCGGCAGTGCCTGACACGGGCTATCTGGAGCTTTTTCGGATGTGCCCGCTGCACGCAGTAGCCCCATTCACGCCTGCTCGGGGCCCAGCAATAATATGATGA
>NW_014007124.1:0-2180 GCF_000611645.1 Monoraphidium neglectum | reverse complement strand
GGCCGGCGGCGTCGGCGGCGTCGCGGTCGGCGCCGCGCGCGAGGAGGAGGCGCAAGACGCCCGCATGACCGCCGGCCGCGGCGTGGTGGCACGCGCCCATGCCGCCCTCGTCTTGCGCGTGCACGTCGGCCCCCGCTTCGTCGATTAGGTACGCCACCGCGTCTTCGCAGCCCTCCTCTGCTGCCCGCATGAGCGGCGTGCGCCTGTCGGCTGATCCCCGCGCGTCCGCGAGGGCGCCGCGCAGCAGCAGTACCCGCAGCACCGGCACGCTACAGCAGGCGGCGTGCGCGGCCTGCTGCCCGTCGGCGTCTTCCGTGTCGATGCGCGCGCCGCCTGCGAGCAGCGCCTCTACCGCCTCTGCGTGGCCGCCCGCGGCGGCCCCGTGCAGCGGCGGCGCACGCGCGGGGGTGCCGTCGCGCGCGTTCGGGTCCGCGCCGCGCCGCAGCAGGAGCGTCACCGCGGCTGCGTGGCCGGCGGCGGCCGCTAAATGCAGGGCGGTGCGGCCGGTCGCGGGGTCGGCGGCGGCGAGTAAGGGGGCGGCGGCCTCTGGGTCCCCCAGCAGCTGCGCCAGCTCGGCGGCGTCGCCGGCGGCCGCAGCGGCGCGCAGCTCGGCCCAGTGGTGGATGCCCGCGGCCTTGGATGATGGGTGTGTGTGGGGGGAGATGGTGAGAGGAGGTCAGAGCAGCGTGGCGACGTCCGCCATCGGGCGGCGACGCTGGCGGTTGACTGGGACGGATGGCGGCTGGGGATTGCGCAACTTCAACGCCGTGCACGTATTCGTTCTGCCCACAACTGGCGCATGTGGTTGGCTGCTCCCGCGCAGCCAGCTCTCCAAAATCCGCGGGTCACTGCCAATGGGCTGCAGTAGCCCCTGCTCACTTCAAAGCCTCCAGGCGTTGGGGCGCCGCCCTCGCCTGATGCCCGCGTATGGGCATCAACATGAACGCTAGAATCCTCCACCATTTCGACGCGTAGGCTCAAGACCTTGTCACCAAAGTCGCGATGTTGCGAAATAAATTTGAGAAATCAAATGCAGCACTTGATCTTTCAACGAAACAAATGGACGTCACAAATGGATTGATAATGTTTAATCGCGCTGTTGGGCGAAGGCGCTGTGGTCTTGTACGGCGACCCCAGCCGATGGCAGTGACCCGATTGCACTCGATTCGGCAGCTTCCACGTGGCGCACGGCCAGTGCCCAGGGCCTCGTGTTGCGGAGAGCGCAATGCCAGGCAGACCTGTGAGCTCCGTGGCGTAGCGAGCTCAACCCCAGGAATAACAACCGAAGCCATAGGGCTGCAGGAGGCCACGCAGCATGGAGCAGCACCCGCATCTCCACCAACGCTGCGCCCGATGGCGGGCAGCCGCGGCGCAGCTGGCTGGCGCCTTTGACCCCGGCAATGGCGCGCGCCCGATGGCGCTCGCCCCATGGTGCGTCGCAGCCACTCATCACAGCCAGCGGCGCCGGCCAAAGCCAGCCCGCAACCTGTATCAATGCGACGCATCTCCCCCACATAACAACACCCGCTGGCGTCCCCCTATTCGGGCTGCCGCCGCGCGATGCTGCGCGCGCAGCTGATGGCATCGCTTCGCACGCGCTGGTGGTGCGGCTGCCACCCCGACCGACAGCCCGTCCACAAAGGACACTGGCCGGCACTCGAGTTACACCAGTAGGTGTGCAACACCCCTTGCTCTGCTAGCTAGGCACCCCCATAGCCCCCCCACCCCAAGCGCAATTGCTTGCATGGCCGTCCCATGCCCCCATGCAAGCGGGTGGGCATGGCACCAATCCCCTCAAAAGAAGCCGACTGAAGCACCTGTGCACGATCCACAACACCAACAACCAACTGCACAGCCCACGCCGCCGTGCCCGCGCCAGCGCACAAGCCAGTCCACCGCCCGACGCAGGGAGGACTGTGTTTCCGGCCCGGGGCCGCGCTCACGACACCAGCGGCCAGCCGCCCTCCGGCATGATAAGCTTGGCCCCAGGCCCGCCCTTGCGGCTGAACCCGGAGCCGGACGCCGGCGGCGCCCTGCGGCGCGCGGGCGTCTTCGTGGCCCACGGGACCGGCGCCGCGTTGGAGCCGGTGGGGGGCAGGCATCGGCTGGTCTGGGTGTCGCAGACGGGCAGGTTGGAGGGGCAGCAGTGCTGCCTGTCAGAGCAGCACGTGGCCTGGGGG
>NW_014007125.1:0-2180 GCF_000611645.1 Monoraphidium neglectum | reverse complement strand
GGGGTGGGGTCGGCAGGGGAGCAGCGCGTGCAGGGGACCGATAGCTGTGACTTGACAATGCCATGGTGCCTCTGCATGCGCATGCTGATTTCGTTCTGATTCAAATGCAGCCAGCCGGCCGCGGCGAAGGCCCGACGGTTCCGACATTGACGGGGGACGGCGCTCCGCCTGGCGCAGCAGAATGAGTGCCCCGCCCTCGCCGCCTGCCCCCGCTGCTGCCGAATTCGGGGTCACCTGCGCCGACTCTCCTCTGTAAAAGGCGCCGCCCGGGGTGAACGCCACCCCGCGCTCCTCCAGGACCAGCCACCGGGCGGCGGCCGCGCGGCGCCCCCGTGCGTTGGACGCGGCCTTGGGCGGCGGCCCCGCCTCGGGGGCCGCGCTGGCGCCGGCGGGCGCGGCGGACGCGAGCGCGCGGAGCTGGTGCCGCCGCGCGCCGTGGAGAGCGGCGCAGCGGCGAGCTGTGTGCGCCGACATGCGTCCGTTGACGGCGCAGGGCCTCTGCATTCCAGCAGCCTCTGTAGGGAAATCAAAACTTATAGGTGCAGGCCTTCTTTTTCCATCAAGCAGCGTGGTAATATAGTCGGGTCCCACACGCTTCTGCAGTGTAATTCTGCTGCTTGACGACTAGTGATGTCGAGTGCACTTCAAACAAACCAGTGCCACTTTCGGTTTATAATTGATCGTCCCGCTTGTTTGTTCACTCGCACTGCTGCTGACAGCGATCTCGGGTGTGCAGTGTCATTTCTCCTGGGAGCCATGCGCGCGATATCGCGATAGTATGCCATTTAATGGTCGCTTACTTACGTGGATGAGGCGAGCCGAGTGATGGATCGGGAGCTCCGCACCTATCAGCTCGATGGGCGCCTGGGCAGCTCATGGGTGAGCGTCAATGGCAAAGAAGAAGCCACGAATATCATCCTTAGCGCCCCTTGCAGTGCGCTGGGATGTGACGCGGCTGACGGGGCATGCCCCTGGCCGTGGCACCGCACTGATATGCGCAATCCGCAGCATGCTCGCCGCCAACCGCGCCCGCGCCGCCCCTCCCTCGTGTTCGCGCCGCCGCAGCGCCCGCCCTTTACTGAGGCCCTGGCCAGGAAGCTGCAGGTGGAGCGCGTGCTGCATGGCCACAGCGGCTGCGTCAACCGTGTCGCATGGAACCAGGACGGCAGCATGCTGGCCTCGGCGTCTGACGATTTGAGGGTAAGACTGGTGAATTCAAATAATACGAGTGGAGTTTATGCAAATGGGGGGCCTGGAATGTCAGATGCCGCTGCGCTTTGGAACTGGCAACGTTGAGCACCCCAGCAGGGGCCGCCCAGAGAGGCCCCCGCAGCTGCGGCGTCGGCGCGCATGCATGCGCCTCCGCGCCGCCTTTCCGGGGCGGGGGGCGCCAGGGCGGGGCGTGCTTGAAGCTTGCGAGCGCTCTGCTTTTACCCATGCTGCGGGGCAGTGCCTCGCGGGCGCCAGCGAGGATACGGCGTCAGCAGTCAGGTTTGGGGGTTGCCCACAGGTCGCTGCAGCTGGCCTCAGCCGCCCCTCCCCCTGCCCCCACCCAGGCAACCCCCTTTCGCACGCTCAACACACACACACACACCTGCACCCTCACTTCAACCTCACGCCTTGTCGTCCTTGTACATGCATCTGAAAACCTGCCCCCTCTGCCTCTCCGTATTCCACAAAACAGGCCCTCCTGTGGTGGCCCTCAGATGCAGATCGCGTCCCCTTGGCGCTAGAGACGCAGCACCGCGCCAACCTTTTCGGGGTCCAATTCCTGCCCCACACAAACAACACCAAGATCGTCACCGGCGCCATGGACTGCACAGTCCAGCTGCACGAACTGGACTGCAGCCCCTCCTCGCTGCCGCCGGCCTGGCGGCAGTCCGGGGGCGGCGGCGGGCGCGGCGGCGGCGCAAACGGGGCGGGCGCGGGCCACGGGGCGCCGCGGCGGCACGCGGGGGCGGCGGCGGCGAGCCAGGTCAGATCGGTGCAGCCGCGGACCACCACGTTTTGCTGCCACACCAATAGGGTCAAGGTGAGGCGGGGCCCGCAGCCGCGGCGGCGAGGGCGCTGGCGCGGCACGCGACGCATGGGGGCGGGGGGGCGCGGTCGACGGGCCGCAGCAGAGCGGGCGGGGGCGGCGTGCTTCTGAGGCGGCGTGGCCCCGCGCTCGAGTCGCCGAG
>NW_014007126.1:0-2181 GCF_000611645.1 Monoraphidium neglectum | reverse complement strand
GGGTTGGGGCTCGCGCGCGTCGGCGGCCCTCGATGCGGGAAGTTGGCACGCACGCAGGATTCGGGATGCAGGGTTGGGCAGTATTGGTGCTGCCGGCGTTGTCGTTCTTGATCAAGATGCATTGGCTGTTTGCCTCTTCACGCCGCTGATGACGGACAGTATTGCTAGGCAGATACAGGTGGACGGCAGCACTAGGCGTACAGCAGCGAGCGTGCAGGCGTTGCTGCTTGGCGGGCGCCGACACGTGGCGCGTCTCCGATAGCTAGCTGCATCTCTACGCCTGCATGTTGATGTGAATATGACCTACTTGTGCGGACGCGTGGTTTGCAAGCGCGCGTCTTGTGGCTGCCGGTCGACACTCCTCGCAGCCTGCTGCCGGTGTACACCGCACCGCAACTGCGTGATGCGCACCGATTGTGTACTGCTGTGCACTGTACATCGCCAAACACGGCTTCTGTGGTACTGTACCATTTCGTTTCCTGACTTGCATCAATTTGCAACAGTAGCAGGCTGCGAGACCCCACAGCCTCGGCTGCTGCCCCTGGCACGTGGCAGCAGACCTCCGTGGCGCTGCTCACAGCGCGCACCGGGTTGCGTGCTGCACCAGCGCAGGCGGCCTGCACGTGCGCTGCCCCGCAGTGTCCGATGCATGCCTACATTTGCATAATGCTGGCCGCATTCGCGTCGGGCGCGTAGCTGCTGTTGTGCCGTCACAGTTCAGAGCGTTTCCATGTTGCTGCCTTGAAGACGTGTTTAGATGAGCCATTGCTGGTTGGGGGGTAAACGGACCAACATTGTCTGTGGCCGCACACCACAGTCCTGACACCACACGCACGTGACGCTGCTTTGGCAGTGGAAGGTGGCGACTTTGGGACGCCCGGCCGCAGTGCTGAGCGCTGCTGTTCCCAGGAGGCCCCCGCGTGTTCGCCCAGTCGGGCGGCTGGGCTGCGGCGGCTCAGCAATGACACTAGCCACAGGCGCACGCAGTGCTGCAGCATCGCAGGTCTCGTTGATCGCTTTGTCTCACGATTTCGGGCTGCTTGAAGGCGTGCATCACAGTAGATTGACACCCTCGCAGCCCTCCACACGAACGTGCAGAGGTCGAGGGCATGTGTGATGAGGTTGGTTGACCCGGTGAACGAAACCGGTCAACCCCCGTCAAAGCACCGTGCTGGCGGCCCAAACCTGCTGTAAGGAATGTGACATGGCACTCAAGTAAATGCGCAATCAACACACGCACCGCGCCCTCGCAATGCCAGAAGCACCTGAGTCGCGGTGCTGCAAGGGTGCATTGAAGGAGGACAGAGCAGGTTCCGGTTGTTGGGCCGCGGAGGGGAGGTGGGAGCGAAGGGACGCGATGCAATGGCGGGACCAAATTGAGAATGCAAAGGAAGAAAATAGAAACGCTGCCTGCTGCTGTTGCTGCTGCTGCTGGTGGTGGGGGAGGTCGTGCTGCTGCAGAGAGAAGCTGCTCATGCTTGCAGCCCCCTACTCAGCCAGCGCGGACGCCGGTGTCGTGGGCGCCGCCCCTGAAACGGCTGCCGCCGAGCCCGCAGCTGCTGCCGCTGCTGCGGCACCAGCCTCCCCCGCTGCTGCTGGCGGCTCGGCCCGCCTCTGCCGCTTCGACTGCCGGGAGCCAGTCGCCCGCGCGCCTGCCCCTGCTGCCATGCCCTGTCCGCCGCCTGCGACGCCGCTGCGCAACACCTTGCTCGTCGGCCCCGGTTCATGCCCGCCGCCACCGCCGCCGCTGCCGCCCACGGCCGCTTCCTCCCTACTTGCCGCGGAGGAGGTGCTGGCATTAGGCCCGGCCGCCGCCCTGCCGGCCCCATCGGCACCCCCAGCGGCGCCTGCCGGCGAGCCCGCCGCCGCCGCCGCCGCCCCGCCCGCCGCCGCGGCAGCCGCCGCCCTGCCCTCGTCCGTCTCCCCCTGCAGCCCGCCCTTCCATGACTCAGGCGTCCCCGCCAGCTGGCGCTCGCGCACCCGCCGCACGCGCGGCAGCTGCACCGCAAGGTTGTACCGCGGCGGCGGCGCGAGGGGGTCGCGCGCGGACAGCAGCAGCCAGCTCAGCGCCTTGCGCAGCGCGCGGCGCTCGTTCGCGAGCAGCTGCGCGGGCGTCAGCTTGGAGGTCCGGACGTCCCAATCGTTCAGGCGCGAATAAGAACCGGAGAAGGACCGCCGCGC
>NW_014007127.1:0-2182 GCF_000611645.1 Monoraphidium neglectum | reverse complement strand
CCCCAAACCCCCCCCCCTGGCAGCGCGACCTGAAGCCTCAGAACCTGCTGCTGTCGGACGCCAGCGCCACGCCGCTGGTCAAGATCGCGGACGTGAGCAGCGGTCAAGATCATGGGGGGCTGCTGGGCAGAGGGCACCGGGGACCGGCGTCAGCGGCGGAGGTGCCGCCTGGAGGGAGCAGACGGGCGAGCGGCAGCGGCGGCCGCCTGGTCGCTGTCAGCGCTTGCTTGTTCACGGTCAAAGAGCGCCGGGCGCCGAGCAGCTTGGACTCTCATACACACACTCTCTCTCTCTCTCTCTCCGACACACACACACACACACACACACACACACACATACACACACACATCGACACCAAGACCCCCTGGAGTCCCCAGAATCCGTTACAACAGGATCACCGCCTCCTCGCACCGCCGCGCCGCGCCCTCACACGTCCGGTAAACCCCCGAACCCTCCCCCCTCCCCCCACCCTTGCAGTTTGGCTTTGCCCGGTCGCTGGCCCCCCAGGGCCTGGCAGAGACGCTCTGCGGCTCACCCCTATACATGGCCCCGGAAATACTGCAGTTCCAAAAGTACGACGCCAAGGTGGGCGCGCGGCCCCCGCCCGTCCGCGTTTGACCGCCGTTTGACCGCCGTTTGACCGATTGTTCGACCGCCCGTTTGGACGAGAGCACGGTCGCGACCCTCTCGTCCGCAAGTGACCCCCTGGGATTGCACCCGGCGTGGGGGCGTGGGGTCGCAACGGGCGCTGCGCGGCCTTGCCGCTGCGGGCCCGGGCGCGCCGCCGGGGGTCGGCGACGGGCGGCAGCACACGGGCCAGCGCTAGCGCCGGGCCCTGCCGGCGCCGCCGCCCCTTCGCGCCTGTCGTCGCCGTCTGCATGAACGCCCGCCCTAGGCTGTCCTTGATGGCACACTCCCAACCCCCCGGTTGCTAATAAACTGGCATGGCGCTCTCCTGCAGCAGCCCCTATGCCGCACCAACTGTGAATTGCTGCCCCTATAGCATAAGGTGTTTAGTCCCGTATTAACTAGTGTTTCCTCAGCTTCTTGCACCCCCTGTCTCCACCCACCCCCCAGGCTGACCTGTGGAGCGTGGGCACCATCCTGTTTGAGTTGCTGACCGGGCGCCCCCCCTTCAACGGCACCAACCACGTGCACCTGCTGCGCAACATTGAGCGAGGCGAGGCGCGCCTGCCGGAGCACGTCGCCGCGCGGCTGGGCGGCAGCTGCCGCGCCCTGGTCGGGCAGCTGCTCAAGCGCAACCCCGTGCAGCGGCTGTCGTTCGAAGAGTTCTTCCAGCACCCGTTTCTGGCGGGACACACAGGGGCCGGCGGAGGTGAAGGCACGGGTGGGCCGCACCAGCAGCCTCGCGACGGCGTCGGCGCGGCGCAGGCGCAGGCACGTGGCGTGCCGCCGCCGGCGCCGCCGCTGATTGTGCGGCCGCAGCTGCAGCAGCACGCTGCAGCAGGGCACGCCGCGCAGGCCGCAGCGGCGGCGGCGGCGCCGCCGGCTGAGGCGCGACAGCCCGCGGCGGCGCAGCAGCTGCCGCCAGTTCCGGCGGGGGCCCCCGTTCAGCAGCAGCAGCAGCAGCAGCAGCAGCAGCAGCAGAGGCAGCACGCGCTGCAGCCCGCGCAGCACCACCCCCTGCAGGGCAGCGGCAGCGCCCACGGCGCCACCGGCAGCGCCCACCACGCACGCCACCTCTCGGACTCGTTCGAGCACGATTTCGTCGTGATCGACAGCTGCGGGGCAGCTTCCGCCCCGCGGCCGGCCCGCGGCAGCGGCCCGGGGCGCTCTGACCACAGTTTGGGCAATAGCGCCGGCGGCGGGGACGGCGGCGGCAACGGCGGCGGCAGCGCGAGCGGCGGCAGCAGCGCGCTCGTCAGCCGGGCTGAGGCGGTCCTCAAAGGGGACGCGGCGCCCGGCGGCGGCGCAGCGGCTGCCGCGCAGCGGCAGCATCAGCAGCAGCAGGCGAGGGGGGCGGGGCAGCAGCAGCAGCAGCAGCAGCAGCAGCAGCAGCAGCAGGAGGAGAGGCTCGATTCGAGCGTCGTCGGCGGCGCCGGGGCCGAGGAGGCGGCGGCAGCGGCTGCGGCGGCGGCCGCGCTGACAGAGAGCACGCTCAGAGAGTTGGAGGGGCGTGCAAACCGCGTGCAGGCGCTGTGCCAGCTGCTGCACGCCGCGC
>NW_014007128.1:0-2181 GCF_000611645.1 Monoraphidium neglectum | reverse complement strand
CTGTATAACGGCGCCCTGCCACATCGGCTCATCGAACCTCCGCAGCCACCAACTCCACCACCTCCCCCTCCCCCGCAAGGCCCCTCAACTCCTCCTCATCATCCCCCGCGATCACCCGCGCCCCTGTGCCCTTCACCACCCCCTCCTCGTCCAACACCACCGTCGCCCTCCAACCCCCCTTGACACCGCCACCGCCACCACCGCTGCTGCTGCTGCGTCGCCTGCCGCTCCCGCTAACGCTACTGCTGCTGCTGTCGCTGCTGCTGCTGCCGCTGCTGCTGCCGTCCGCGACCTCAAACATGGCATCCTGCAGGAGGGACTCCATGATCGATCGTAGGGAGCGCGTCCCCGTGCCGCGCGACAGCGCACGGCGCGCGACGGCGCGGACGCCGGCGGCTGTGACGACGAAGCGGGCGCCGCTCAGCTTGAAGAGCTGCTGGTACTGTTTTTTTGGGGGGGGGCATGGCAGTAAGGCGGGTGGTTGGGTTGATCAGGTGGGGTGCAAGGGTGGCGTTCATGGGTAAGGGGGTCCTTGGGTAGAGGGCAAGAGCCTCGTCCTGCTGCGTGACAGGACTGCGTGGGTGCTGGTATGGGTGCTGGCGTGACCCTGTGCTGCACACACGGTCCTGCTGCAGAAAGGCGGGCGGCCTGCCGAGCTGTCCCCTGCGCGTTGGCCCCACAGCTGCTGCCAGGCAGCTGCCGCGGGCGGAGGTGGGTGATGTGAGTAGCTGTGCCTGGGCTTGGGGTGGAAGGGCCCGCGATGGGCAGAGGCGCCCACCTGCTTGACGAGCGCGTTGCGTGGCTCCACCAGCACCCGGACCAGCTCATCCTCGTTCAGCTCCTGGTGAGTGTGTGTGTTGCGTGTGTGTGTGTGTGTGGGTGTGTGTGTGTTGTGTGTATGTGTGTGCGCGCTTGTGTGCGCGCGCACGCACGCACCCTCGTGTGCATGCATGCATGCGCACGAAGATGCTTGCACGAGCACATGCAGAGGAGTGAGTGGGGGTGGGGGCAGCCAACACCAATGCAACAGAGGGCTTGACGCCACGATACGCCATGTCAGGGTACATGAAACACAGGATCGCATATGGGGGGTGCAAGGCCCCTTAAGTTATGAGGCCTGGCGTAGCTGCGGTACCGGGGCCAGCCGTCCAGTGCCCTCAGCCAACTGGGGGCTCCAGGGGCGCGCCATGGCCCCCGTCCGCGAGCACCCCCACCTGCGCGAGCACCCCCACCCCCCCCCCTCGCCTCACCTCCAGGGCGGATATGATGGGCAGGCGGCCCACAAACTCGGGGATGAGGCCGTAGTGGATCAGGTCAGAGTGCTCCACCTAGCATGGCAAAGGCGCAGGAGGGCATGCTGGCAATGAGCGGGGTCCCTAGACTCCCGCACTCGCACGTGGCTTGCGACGACAGGGGGGCAGCCCAACCGGTAGCAAGCCCGCATTGGCATGCAGCCCACTTCCCGATGCCCGGTCGAGGTGCTTTACATACATTACCCCGGTTCGGGACGCACGACTGCCGGCAGCAAGTGGACAAGTGCTAGGCCATGAGTCAATGCGGGCCCCGCGTCACGCCCGGGATGCGGCGGTCTGGGGAGCCGCGGCCTGCCTCACCTGGCGGAGGATGGAGGAGGATATGCGGGGCCCACCGTGGCGCCCCATGGTGGCGGCCCGCACCTGTGGTGGTGTGGAAGAGCCGGAACCCGGTCGAACGTCGAGCCAGGCGTTTCGTCAGGTCTTTGTTAGTGGACGCATGCCAATCATCCAAGGCCACAGGCGCGCCCAGGAAACGCCACATGGCTGGGCCAAGCCGCGGCAAGTGGAGGGGCTTACAGAAGGGGACGAGGATTTTGAGGGGGCTGGGGGCGCCAGGCGGGACGCCGTGGCGGACGTACCTCGTTGCCGAAGCCGATGGACGCCTGATGCCTGCTCTCCATGAGTTGGCGCTCCAGGTCGATGAAGGCGCCCCCCACTATGAACAGGATGTCCTTGGTGTCGACCTTTGCGGAATGAAAGTGTGTGCGTGTGTACTTGTGTTGAAGATAAACAGTGTCTGTACAACTCATGTGAATGTGCTTGTGTATTTATTTGTGTGCGTGTGTGTGTGTGTGTGTGTGCGTGTGTGTGTGTGTGTGTGTGTGTGTGTGTGTGTGTGTGTGTGTGTGTGTGTGTGTGTGTGCGC
>NW_014007129.1:0-2183 GCF_000611645.1 Monoraphidium neglectum | reverse complement strand
GGGCGCGGCGGCGGGCCGGCCGGTGCCGGAGCCGGCGCGGCCGCCGCTGTCACACGACGAGCTGCGGGCCATCATGGGCCTGCCATCGGGCGCGCCGCTGGAGGACCCGTCGTCCCTCGGCGACGGCCAGCTGACTGCGCTGCTGAAGGCCGTGTTTGGCCACACCGCGTTCAGGGGCCGCCAGCTGGAGCTGGTGCGGGCGGTGCTGGCGGGGCGGTCGTCGCTGGGCGTGCTGCCGACCGGGGCCGGCAAGAGCCTGACGTACCAGCTGCCCGCGCTGCTGCTGGACGGTGGGTGTCCGCCGATGGTGGGGCCGAGGTTCCTGGGTGTTGTTGAGGCGCATCCCTGCATAAGGGGGACAGTGGGCCGTTGGCAAGACATGACACACCTGCTCGCAAAGCTCCAGCAATGACTGCCAGCCGCTGCCGACGCCGGCGTTGCTGCGCGGGCCCGGATCCCTGGAAAACTTGAGGCTCGGTGCCACCTGCGCTGCCTGCTGCGCCGCTGCAAAGTGTGCGTTCTGCTCCGTATCTCGCGCCCCCCACCCCACAGGCCTGGTGGTGGTGGTGTCGCCGCTGCTGGCCCTCATGCGCGACCAGCTGGAGCGCCTGCCCCCCGGCCTGCCGGGCGCGATGCTGCAGGGCAGCATGACCCGCCAGCAGGTCGATGACGTCATGGCCCGCGCGGCTTCCGGGCAGCTGCGCCTGCTGTTCGTCGGCCCAGAGAAGCTGGCAAGCGGCGCCGTGCTGGGCGCGCTGAGGGCGCTGCCGGCGCTGCCGTTGGTGTGCGTTGATGAGGCGCACTGCGTGGCGGAGTGGGGGCACGGCTTCAGGCCCGCGTACTTCAGGTGTGGGGCGGGGCTGATCACTGAAGGGGGCGCCCCCTGGGGTGGGGTGGTGGGAGGCTGCCATAGCATCCCGGGGGTGGCCACCGCATGACGAGCCTCCGGTTGAACTCACAGGCTGTCCCTCCCTGGCAGGTTCTGACAAGGGAGGGGGCCCCAGCATGACGTCACCGCCCCCACCTCCCCGTCCCCACCCCCTCCACCCCAACAGGCTGGGCCACCTGCTGCAGCGCGTGCTGCGGCCGCGCTGCGTCCTGGCGCTCACCGCCACCGCCACCGCGCCCACGCGCGAGTGCATCTGCCGCCTGCTGGCGGTGCCGCCGCAGCACGTGCTGCTGGACGCGCCCATGAGGGACAACCTGAGGCTGAGGGTGGAGCACGTCAACGGCGGCAGCAGGGGAGGGGAGATCGCGTCACGCGTAGTCACCCTCGTCACACGCGGTGAGCGGCTGCGTGTGCGTGGCTTGGCGGGCCCTGCCTCATGCGTTGCGGCCGACGCTTTTCAGACGGCATGCCCCTTCTTGGAGCCTGTGCGCGCCACTTTGTGAGGGGCTGACGGCACGTGCTGCACCTCCGCAACATTCTTGTGCGCGCACAATCTGCGTGCGCATGAGCTTACACTTGAAACACAAACACGTACACAGATATACACAACACACACACACACACATACACAACACTCAACACACACCAGGCGAGCTGGCGGGGGCCACCAGCGTGGTGGTGTACTGCGGCTTCAAGGCGGCCGCTGACGCGCTCGCCGCACAGCTGACGCGCAGCGGCGTCGACGCGGCCGCGTACCACGCGGGCAAGAACCTCGCGCAGCGGGAGGCGGTGCAGGTGCGCAGCGGCTGAGCAGACGCCGCTGCCTTGGCGGGGCGCCGCAGCAATGGACTGCTGTGCTGATGGGAACGACAGCTGCTTGGATGCAGCGGGGGAGGAAGGGCTGCGCTGCTCCTTGGCTTGAGCGGCTCGCTTTCCTCCAGAGGGTTTTGCGTTGTTGTGCATCAGATTGTTGTGGACCGGGCCACAGGTGTGACCCCTCCGCTGCCGAGCACCATCACATCAAGTGCCGCCGCTCGCCCACACCAGGCCGCGTTCCTGTCCAACCGGTTGCGCGTGGTGGTGGCCACCGTCGCGTTTGGCATGGTGCGGCGCCAAGGGGTGGGGGGCGCAGCTGCTTGTACGCATGGCGCACCCCAGCTGGGGGTGCCGCCAGCCCTCTCGCCGGCTCCCCTCCCCACACCAAGATGGTGCGTCACACCTGCCGCCTTCAGCCTGCCTGCGCTGCGTTCCCGCAGCTCCAGGTCCCCTGACTCAGCCCATCCCGGCCCACCCC
>NW_014007130.1:0-2183 GCF_000611645.1 Monoraphidium neglectum | reverse complement strand
GCCGTCCGCGAGCGGGGCCAGGCGCCGCTGCCGGCGCCGCCGGCCGCCGCACGTGCAGGGGGCTGCGTGGAGAGGGAACTCGACGGCGCCGGCGGCGGCAGCGCCGGCAGTCCCTCCCAAACCAACAACAGCTGTGGCGCCGCAGCCGCGGCGTCGGGCCCTGCGCCGCCGGCCGCGAGCGTCGGCGCCCCTCTCGCGCCAAAGCTGCCGCTGCCGCTGCCGCTCGCGCTGCCGCCGCTCGGCGGCGCGCCCGTGCCTGCCCCCACCGCGGCGCTGCAGTGCGCGCGCCACCTGGCGGCGGCGCAGGGCACGAGCGTGTGCGTGGTCGGGCTCCCGGCGGGGCAGGATGCACAGGGGTGATCTGACATCAGAGGGCGTGGTGAGACGTGATCATGATTTGTTTGGGGTGATCAAGATCAAAACGAATTTGACGATCTGTCAGGACCATATATAGTATATATAGGCTATTGTGAGGCTTGGGATGTCAGTATGCAGGATGGGGCGTCCGCCTGGCGGCGGGCGGTCGCGTTGGGCCGCCGCCGCCGCGGCGGGCGCGCGCGGGGCTGTGGGGCGAGGAGGCGGCCGCTTCGGCCTCGTACTTGCCCCCCATCGCCTTGCGCAGTGCGGCACGCTTTATTGGGGATTCACCATATCCCCAATTCTCTGATCAAATTGGTCGTTTTTTGGCGGCGCTGCCACGGGTGCGCCACGCAGCGGAAAGAGTGACGCGCGGGCGCGCCGCCGCTTTCAGGCGCCGCCGGGGCGGCGCCACCGCCGCACCCGCAGCGTGCGAAGCGCCGGCCGCAGCCAATTTGCTTGGCTTGTCGCCCGCAGGCGGGCGCGGCCGCGCCTCGCGCCGTTGTGTGAAGGAATTCTGCGGCAGCAGCGGGCGCGGCGCCCTGCCGACGCCCCTTTCCGCGGGCCTGCCAGAAAAACAAGAGGGAGCGTACACACACGCGCGCACACGCAAGGACGCTTGTGAGTGGGCGAGCAACATGCCACGCTTGTGTACACTACGTTATCGACGCCCTCACATCACAGACTGTGCATCTGCCATTAAATGCACAATTCCAACTCAGCAGTCGCAGCGAGTCCCGCATACACGCGTGCCAGGCCATGCCCCCCGCAACGCACGTAGGCTGCTCTCACGTATCCCTGCATGCGGCGGCGCCCAGCCGCGGCGGTCCCGCGTACGCACGCAGCCGGCGCGCCCTTGGTCGAGGCGGGCGAGGGCAGGACGGGTTGGAGGGGCCCCCGGCCACAGCCTGCGGCGCTGGTCCCTCCCTCCTGTGTTGGACGCTTGGGACTCCCGTCTTTTCCGCGGCCAATCGGCACCTTGCAGATCTCAACCCATACTTAATCCCAGCCCAGACGGGTGGCGGCATTCGGCGCCGGCAAGCGCGTGCTGTCGTCGACCCCTCAACTTCCGGCGCGGCGCGCAGCTGCGCACGCCCCTGCACGCGTGCGTTTTGCTCCCCATGTGCGCCGCAGCAGCGTGTGCTGGGGAAGCCCTGCCAGTGGCTGCTGGCGGCAAACGCACTGCAAACCTCGACACATACACACACAGACACTTTTTTTGCATACCTGCACGCGCGCGCACTCGTGCGCGCAACGCCCCCCACACAGAATGCACACGTATGCGCTCAGGCCATGTGCATTGCGGAACCGCATTGCCTCACTTTCCCAACGCCCTGCCCCTACGCACGGTGCACGCATGCACACCAGCACTCGCACTCGCACTCGCAGCGCGCCCCAGGACGGCGCCTCTTTCGGGCTCGCCGCCGCTGCGTTCCGGCGGCGACGCCTCGCTGGCCCGCCTGCCGGGTTGTCATTTGCGTGTGCGCGCGCACTCAACTGCCTGCTTTTATGCTCAACTGTCTCACCAGGGCTTTTTGTCACCCCAAGGATTGCGCCCCCTTATATGGTAGCTTTGTTTCATTGCATGTAAGTCCCTCTCCCACATAACAGGTGTCTGTTTGGTTGGCGAAAGTGAATGTAAAGAAGCTGCTTGGGGGCGGTTTTATTACACGCTTCCGAGCGGTTGTGGATATCGAGATGGTTTGCATGGCGCAGCGTCCAAACAGGTGTCTAAATGCAGGGGTGATCACGGTCGGGGCGACACGCATGGCAGAAGCAGGCCCGGAAGGGAGGCGCCACAACAAACGCCCCGCGCAGTCGGCAGC
>NW_014007131.1:0-2184 GCF_000611645.1 Monoraphidium neglectum | reverse complement strand
GGCGGAGGGGGGGGGCAGGGGCCCGCGGCGGCAGGGGCGATGGGCCCCCCGTTGCCACGCTTGGTCCTTTGCGGCTGAGACCGCCGCGACGCCAGCTGCAGCCCTGGGGCCAGCCTCATGCAACGCCGCCCTCTGATCGCAGCGTGATGCATGCCGGAACCATTCCCACCCGAAGCGGCGCGGCCAGGTGCAGGTGATGCACCTGCTGCACGCACACTCACAGCCGCGCGCATGCACATGCACATGCACATGCACATGCACATGCGATCCCTATGTCACAGGCCACCCGGAGTGCGTTGAGGTGCTGCTACAGGCCAAGGTGCGCACCGCCACGGCCTGCGACGGCTGCCCGCCGCTCATCATGGCGGTCTGCGGCGCGGCGGTCCCTGCGCGGCGCGGCGCGGCGCTGCGCATCGTGGAGCTGCTGCTGGCGGCGGGCGCGGACGTCCTGCAGAGGCGCGGGGCTGTGCGCGCGCACTGCGCGCTTGCGTCGTTGCGCACCTGCCTGGAGTGCGGCGGGGCTGCCGGGCACGCCTCGCCCCGGGGTCGCCCAGCCGTTGGTCCGTTTGCGTATGTGGGCAGTGGCTGGGGTGCGACGTGCTGGGGTGCGGTCACGAGACTCGATCTGCAGCGCCCACAAGAAAGAGTCTCGATGCCAGCCAGCCCCGGCGGCAGCCGTTGCCGGCCCCCGAACGCCCGCCCGCCCGCGTGTGCCGGCGGCTCCCTGACTCCGCGCCCCGCCGGGCCGATTGCTTTCTAATCCCCCCAAAGGGATGACAGCGAGCGGACGGCCCTGCACTGGGCGGCCGAGGTCGGCTTCTCCGAGGCCGTGCCCGCCCTGCTCGCCGCCGGCGCCGCCGCGACCGCCGAGCTGGCGAGGCAGCAGCAGCAGGACGCCGAGGCGATGGCCGCCGTCGCGGCCGCCGACGGCGGGGCGCCGCCCCCCGAGCTGCCGGCGCCGCCGGTGCTCCAGGAGCTGGCGGACAGCTGCGGGGACTTGCCGCTGCACCTGGCGGCCAGGGGGAACCATTTGGATGTGGTGTCAGCCCTGCTGGCTCACGGCGGCGGCGACGGCGGGGATGGCGAGGGGGCGGCTGCGGCGGCGGCGGCGGCGCGCAACAAGCTGAGGGACACGCCGCTGCACTCCGCTGCGCGCCGCGGCGCGGCGCGCGCGGCCGCGGCGCTGCTCGCCGCGGCGCCGGGCGCGGCGGAGGCGACGAACAAGCACGGGCTGACGCCGGCCGACCTCGCGGCCCGCCGCGGCCACACCGAGCTAGCAGCGCTGCTGCGCCCCAGCACGGCCGCGGCCCCCGCCGCCGCCCTGCCGCCGCTGCGCGGCAAGGCCGACCCCGCCCTGAAAACGCTCGTCCTGGCGCCCCCAGAGTGCGGCGAGCACTACACCGCGCCCCAGCCTGTGCGCCGCGGCGGCCCGGAGGCGCCGCCCGAGAACACGGCCCGGCTGGACGTCCTCCTCGCGGAAGCTAAAGGGTCGCTGCAGGCGGCGGAGTTCGAGGGGCGCGTGGAGTGGGGTGGGGGCGTCGCGGCGGCGCCGATGGGGGACCTGCTGCGGGTGCACGACTGGAACTACCTGCAGGGGCTGCAGGTGGGTGTCGGGGTTGGGCTTGGCAAGGGTGTGCATGTGATGGGTAACTCGGCCGGGCTGGGGATTGCGGAGGGTGGGATTGTGTCGGTGGGGTGCAGGGTAGGGCCCCTCGCCGCTGCCGCCGTCTCGAGTATAGTTTGCTTGCGTCGGGTCGGTGTGCGCTGGCGAGCGGCGCCGCGCTGCCGCGCCCCAGCCCGCCCGCCTCAGATTCCCACCGATCGACGCCCCCGCAGGCCGCGTGCGCGTCGATCCCCGACGCGCCGGCCGCCGTCGGCCGCGTCGACGCAGACACCGCCATCAGCCACCGCACCTTCCGCGCTGCGCGCGCCGCGGCGGGCGCGGTGCTGCAGGCTGTTGACCAAGTGGTGGCGGGGCAGGCGAGTTTGAGGGGCGGGGGCCGCCGAGCGGCCCGCGCGGCAGCATGATGTGTGTGTTTTGGCTAATGTGGGGCGCGCCTCTCGAGGGGGTGGAGGGAGCCGAGTCTGCCGCGCGGCCCACTAAGGCGGATAGGGGCTGTGGGGCTGGCGTCAGGCCTGGAGGTTATCTCCGCTACAGGCGCCGACCACACGTGCATGCAGGGG
>NW_014007132.1:0-2184 GCF_000611645.1 Monoraphidium neglectum | reverse complement strand
GTGGGGGTGGAGTGAGGGTCGGGGGTCGGAGGTTAGGGTGGGAGGGAAAGCAGAGGGGATGAGGGGGCTGATGATGATGACAGAAAGCAGTCGTAGATATGAGGGGCGGCTGCTTGCTCACGCACATCACCTGGCCCCTGGCCCCCAAATCCTTAAATCCAACCCTTGAAACCCCAAATTTCTTGACAGCCAACCCTGATTCCACCCCCTCTGATCCCCCCAGGAGCACCTGGATGGCGCCCTCTTCCACTTCACCCAGCTGCTGGAGCGGCGGCCCCGCCACTACGAGGCCCTGGCACAGCTCATAGGCCTGCTCAGGAGGTGCGGACGCAGGGCCGGCGGCCTTGCTTGGCGGCAGCGCGGGGCGCGTCATGAGGACCGCGGGCAGCTTCCACCCCGGTTCGGACTTTTCCTGCGTATCATCAAGGCGGGACGCTGCAGGCGCGGCCGTGCCGAAGGTGTAGCCGGCGCTTGTCTGCGCTCACCATGCAGAAAGAGGCTGACCATGATACCTTTTGGTACTTGCATGTATATGTACCTGTGCGGTATCATCCCGCACTGTTGCACAACCCCCTGTAACGCGGGTCGCAGGGCCGGGAAGCTGGAGGAAGCCGACAAGCCGCTGGCGGCGGCAGAGGCGGCCGCGGCCGCGGCGCGCGGGGCAGAGGGCGGCGGCCGGGACGGGGGGCTGCACTACTGCCGCGGCCTGCAGCAGCGGTGCACGGGCGGGTCGCAGGGTCGCAGGGTTGCAGGGTGCGGGATGTGACCCGTGCTGGCTGGACAGACGGGGCGACAGACACCGACTTGATGTGCGCGTTGCAGCGCTTTGCAAGCGATGCAACCCTGGGCCTGCCAGCCATAAACGCATCCCCCCAAACTTGAATCTGTCCACCGGCAGCCAATGCGACATTGCCACGACAGCGACCCACGCTGTATCTGCTGCTGCCTACAACCTCTTGCGGCCACGCAGGTACTTAGGGAAGCCCCGCGAGGCGCTGCAGCAGCTTAACCTGGCCAGGAAAGATCCCGCCTGGGCCGGAAGATCTCTGGCCCAGATGATCGAGATCTACCTGAGCCCGGAGAACGATGTCAGCTGGACGGACGGCAACCAGCCGGCCGCTGCACCGTCCAGGGGGGGAAGCAGGGACGGCAGCGTGGGCGGGGCGGGGGCGGGGGTGGGAGCAGGAGGGGGCACAGCGGAGGAGGAGGCGCAGGAGGCGGCTGTGACGGCGCGAGAGTTGCTGAAGCAGCTGCGGCCTGAGGATGTGGATGAGAGCAGATACCAGGTCAGCTTGGGTGGGCTTTCCTTCGTCAGCCTGGCCGTGCGGCTGCGGACGGCTCATGTTTGTGCTCTTTCTCACTCTATAGCTGCGACTCGCGTCGGCGGCACATATGACATGTAGAGGTGGCGTTGCCTCCACAGCGCAGAGTCGCCGGGGGTTTCTTGGTTTTACGCCCTCGCTTGCACTGCTTGGGTATGCCCAACCCGGTCTCGGCGTGTGTGCCGCACGCCGTGCGCCGCCGCAGGTGCTGTCGGCGTATGCGCGCATGGCAGGGCGCCAGCGCGGCGACGTGGAGGCGGCGGTGGGGTCGCTGCTTGACGTGGCGTCGTCCGACCCCAACAACGTGCCCGTTCTGCTGGCGTTGGCCCACGGGTTCGTGCTGATGAAGCAGGTGGACAGGGCATGGTGGGGGGTGGGTCAGCTGGTTGACGGGCTGCTCATGGGGCTTGGGCTGGGGCGGGGGCAGGGCGCAGGGGCCCTGGCAAGTGCGTGCACGGTTGTGTGTATGATCACCAAGCTGTGCAAGCCACATCTGCGTGCCATCTACCAAGAGCTGGGGGCGTTGCAGGGTGCGCCAGGGCCGTCAGGGCGCCGCGGTCTCAAATGCCACCAGATTCCTGCGCATGCAAAGCGCTGGCTCCACGTTTTTGCATCGCCCTCGCTTCCGCGCGCCCAAAGGAGGCCCTGTTCAACGGCGCCGCCTCGCACACGTGCCGTGCGTGCGTGTCCGCACGTTTTTCGCCCTCTCCCCTCTCCCCAGGTCCCCAAGGCGCGCAACCAGCTAAAGCGTGTGGCCAAGCTGCCCTACCAGCCCTCAGAGGCGGACGAGTTCGAGCGCGCCTGGCTGGCGCTGGCAGACATCCACGCGCAGGGCGGCAAGTTCGACCTTGCGCAGGTGAGG
>NW_014007133.1:0-2184 GCF_000611645.1 Monoraphidium neglectum | reverse complement strand
GTCCCCGCGCCGCCGCCGGGCCAAGAGCCGCGCGGCCGCGCGCTCGACGACAGCCCGCGCGGCGGCGGTGCGCGGCTGCGGGGCGGCGCCAAGGGGGAGGGGCTGGGGGAGGGGGCGCCACTGCTGCAGCCGCCGGGGGTGGGGGTTGGAGACTCGCTCGTGTGACGCGGCCAGCTGCAACGGCTGCGGCCTGCAGCAACGCGGCACAGCGGGCCGGCGGCGGCGGCGGCTGCGCCGGCGCCGCCGCTGCCGCCGCGGCGTGCGGCTTTGACCGCGCCGCAGCCGCCGCGCCCTGCCCAAGCCCCTTGGCAGCTGCGGGGCCCATCCCACCGTGTTTCCTCTCCTCCCATCCCGCCCCATGTTGTCACAATTCATCTCAGTTGTGCTGCTGAACCCCAATTCGCCGCCGCCGTCGTGCGGCGACGCCCTTTCTGACCGCCGCCGCCGTGCAAGCATTGCCCTTGGTCCTACGCAGCGTCCATCTGTTTGTCGCTTTTGCTTCACAAATTTTCCGCGCTACCTGCGCACAACTGCTGCCCTTTGACAAGACCCCCTCCGTCCCCGCGCCCGCCCTCCGCCCGCGCCCCCCCACAAAGCCACGCCCAGCCGCCGTGAACGGGGCGCTGGATCCCAGGCGCGGCCGCCGCCCTCTTCCCTCTGTGTTGCGCAGCCTCCAATCAGGCAGCTCGCAGGGGCCCCTTGTTGCCGCGCCGCGGCGCGCCGCCTCCCAAACTTTTTTCACGTGGGCGTCGCGTGGGACAATCCGTTACAACCGACCAATAGCCATGACGCCTGCATTGCAACAGTGCTAGGCCGGGCAGAGCCCCAGGCGGCCGCCCGCCGCAACCCCCGTGCGCGGCGCCGCAAAAAGCGCGCCAGCTTAGCTAGCACAGAAACAGCAATAGCATGAACTGTAAAATCGAATGGGCTTCACTGGACAACAAAACGGCGCCACCGCGCCCGCGCCCGCACCCACGCCAGCAGCCCGAGGGTCGAGGCTCCATGCTTTGGGGGGTGGAAAAGGGCGCAGCATGAGGAGCGCCCAGGCCGCCCGCACAGGCGCCCGTTCGCCGTCGCGTCCGTGGGGCGGGCAGGGACTTCGCACAGGCGTCCGGCCTGCGGCGGCACCTTTTGCGTGTTCACAATCGCAATTACACGGCATTGCGCCCGGCGCGTGCCGAGAGCAGAAGCCTGGAAGCAAGGCCTCGTGGGGTGTGCAGGGGAAAGGGGAAGCTGGAAAGACAGGCACCCGCGTGAAGCCCAAGGCCGGGGCGCCCGCCGCCACGCGCCCGGCCGCGGGTGTGCGGCCGCTGCAGCGCACGACTTGGTCGCGGCCATTTGGGCGCGGGTTCGTTCACTGCAATTTCAACGAGCTTCGTCGGGGATGTTTTGCACGCGCGCCGCCCCAAAACACTCGTCGTAACCAAAAAATCATGCACAGCGCAGTACAAACGATTCGCATCACTCAAGCAAAAGGAGCACGCGCCCGAGCCAAAGCGCCGGCGCGCCGTCGGCAGCCGCACGCCAACGCGCTTGCGCCAACGTGCAGTCGGGCGCCCCCAAAAGGGGGAGGGCCGCAGCGAGCGCGGCCCCGCGGTACCGGCCGGCCACGCGGGGCGCTTCAGGCGACCGCGGCGGCGGCGCTGCTTGGGCCTTCCGAACACACACAAAACAGGCCGCGCGCGTGAGAACAGGCCTCATCATCATGCAGGGTGCAAACAAGCAGAGATAGCAGATCCAAGCCCCGGCAAAGGGAGCCCCCAAACCCTTCAGCCGGGGCGGCGTCATGCCACCAGATCAGATCACAAGCTGCGCCATATCACTCAGATCACGAGATCACGCCAGCTGCACGCGGTTCAAAAGGATCAGGAACCGCCTGTCATTGGGCACCGACCACACAAACCCGACGCGCGCGCCGCCGGTGACCAGCGGGCTCGCCGCCGGCGAGAACACCAGCAGCTCGCCGTCGACCCACTTGGCGTTTGAAAAATTCGAATCGGCGATGCGGCCGCGGCCGGGGTAGCGGGCGGCGACGCCCATCTCTTCGGGGTAGTGGCCGCGGGGGTCACCCCTGTGGCGGCGCCCCACCTTGGCCCGGAACGACACCTGCAGTTGTGGTGTTTTGGGGGGTGGGTAAAGGTGCAGGGGGTTGTGAGGGGTGAGGAGAGGGGGGGCGTCTGAGGG
>NW_014007134.1:1393-2554 GCF_000611645.1 Monoraphidium neglectum | reverse complement strand
GTGCTGACGTCGCATCTCCCCCCCTCTCATATTTTGCACCCCCCCCAGGAGAACGTGGACATGATGGCGGAGTACCTGCCCCTGGACCGTTTCAAGGCGGTGTACGTGGTCGACCTCTGCCACTCCCTGTGCGAGCAGGTGACCGTTGAAATGCTGGGTTGGGGGGGGGGGGCGCTTCGGGTGGCGTTGCACAAGGCACAGGCCTGAGGAAGCAAGCACCTGGCTTGCCTTGTCCACCAAGGGTGCGGCAGCCCGGGGCGGGTGCGGCAGGCCCCGGGTGTCGCGCTACCGGGATGGATGTGGCCAAATCGGTGGGTGGACGAGGCCTGGGAGCCGACCTTGCTGTCTCCTCATGAGTCAGCTAGACGACCCCTCTTGTGCAAACTCTTCCGGCCCCAACCCCGCTCCTCCCTTCAAAAACGCTAGGCCAAGGCCAAAGCTGCGGCCAAGGGCTGGTCCAACGTGCGCGTGGTGGAGGCTGACGCGTGCGGCTTCAGGCCGCCAGAGGGGGAGGCCACGCTGGTCACCTTCTCATACTCCCTGTCAAGTGAGCAGCTGTAGTGTGTGTGTGCGTGTGAGTGTGCGTGTATGGGTTTGTGTTATTGTCCTCTTTTCGTGGGGAAACCGCAGTTTGCTCATATGTGTGTTCAGTGTGTGTTGAGGGGGTTGCGTGCTGTCGGTAGCGTGAGTAGGCCTGAAGCATCGCTACCATTTTTTTGGGCGTCGCTTGCGGCAGCGCCGTTGGGCTGGGTGTTGTCAGAGGCATCGACGGCCGCGGCGCTGCCGCTCCCGGCCGACGCGAGGGAGGGGTTGAGCGCCTCTGGGAGGCTGTGTGGTTATCAGGTCGGCGGGCGTGCGTTTGGGGCGTGGCGGCAGCAAAGGTTCCCCTGGCATCGCCCAGAGGTGCACACGTTAGCTCCGGCATCGTGTGCTTTGCTTGCCCCGACCTTTGGCCGTCCGCGGCCGCGCGTGGCAACACGCAAACCCAGCCGGGCCGTCCGATCCGGCCGGCCCGGGGGCGGGCGGGCGGCGTCCGGGGTCAAGCAGCAGAGGTATCCTTGGACCCCCGGCCCCGCCCGCACCCCCCCCACCCCTTCCATCATTGAATTATCAATCCCTCCAACGCCCAACGCATTCGGGCCCACCTCACCCGGTCACATC
>NW_014007135.1:0-2185 GCF_000611645.1 Monoraphidium neglectum | reverse complement strand
GACGATGACTATCAAGACGCTGCGTTAGGGGGATCTGACGCGCTCGCTGACCTGGCGGGGGACCCCGAGCTGGACGCATACCTTCAGGTGCGGGCGGCGCGGGCGAAGGGTGCATTCCGGAGCCAGGGGATATGGACAAGAGATGGGCAGCAGGCATCGCTTGCGTTGCCGCTGCGCTACGCGTCGCCGTCCTCCCCTCAGCACGCTCTCGCCGGGAAGGGGCCACAGTTCTTATCGGGGTCGTTGCGGTCGTACTGCTCCTACTTGGGGCTGTGCGCATGCACAGATAATCGGGCCCCCAATGCCCCGATGTCACACCCCAACGCCACTCGCCGTCAGCCGAGCCGACGCCTCCCGCCGTAAGTTGTCACCCGCAGGAAGCGCTGGCGGTCGGCGGCGGCAGCGACGACGGCGGCGGCGGCTCTGAGGACGCAGGGGACCTGGATGACTACATCAATGCGCTGGAGGGCGACGACGACGCCGACTCCAAATAGGGCGGGTCAAACCCCGGTCAAACGTCGGTCAAACGTGGTCAAAGCAGCTTGCGTACTTGGGGTTGGCTTAGCTTGGTATTTTGCTGGTGGCAGCTTGGCAGTTCAGGCCTTGACGGCCTGCAATTGCTGGCAGGGGCCCGTCGATGTGCTGGGGCATTGCAAATGGGTCACTACTTGTTGCACTTTTTACAGCTACAGACACACTTGCGTGCCATGCGATGGGTGTGTGACAAAGCCCACGCGATGGAGATTGAGGCAGGGGCGGCGCACGAGCGTCCGGTCCAGCTGCGTCCATTTGCAAGGCACATGTAAGTACGGAGCCAAAGGCGTTCAAACTCGTTACGAAATCTCTGCGGGTTGCGCCTGATCTGGTGTGTAGGATCTCATGTCTGCCCTATACTGTATCACACTCCTGTGAACCCGACCCAAAAACGTGAGGCCCCACCAGACTGAGGTATACTCTGGTGGTGGCACAAACGTGCACAGCTTCTCAACAACGGATGGATTATGGTGCCTCGCTCGCGGCACTCGGGACGCTCAAGCCACGCTCCGCCCCGCGCTCCGGCCCGCGGGCCGTTGCGTCTCCCGCCAGGTAGGCCGCCCACAGCGGCACCACCGACGCGCTGCCGTACCACGGCCGGCGGCCGGGCAGGTGCCACACGCCAGGCAGCAGCACGTGTCGCGCCCCCGGCAGCAGCGCGGACTCTTGGGGTGTCACGCCTGCGATGCAATCGTGAAGCGCGCCCAATTCGGTTTGCAGGGGTGCACTACAGCGAAGTAGCCCTGTTCGGCTGAGCGCGAAAGCAGGCTGTTAGGATCAGTCATGTGTCCTCAGGCGTGCAACTGCCAGCTGCGACTGCCGCCGCAGCACACGCCCCCAGACGCCCCCACCCCCGTCGAACTGCCGACTGCAGCCTGCCCCTCCTGCCGTGCACGCCAGCCCACCCCCGCCACGCCAGAGGCGGCTGCCCGAGCCGCAGGCGGCGCCCCAGAGCGTGCCTCACGGCTCACCGTCCCCGACCACGTCAGGCCGCCCGCACGTGGCCTCATATGACACCGCCGCCAGCCACTCCTCTTTGACATCCGCCCACCCCGCCTCCCCGCGCGCCAGCCGCGCCAGCCGCTGCGCGAGCGTCGCGCTCGTGCCGGCGCAGCCGGTGCCGCAGACGCAGACGAGGTCGGTCGGGCGGAGGGAGGCGGCGTCCGGGTACAGCGCGTTGGCGAGGCGCAGGCTGCTGCCGCGCACGTCGGGCGGGAGTGAGGGGTCGTCGCCGCGGCGGCGCTCAGGGACGCTGGGGGAGGGAGGCGTGTTTGGGAGAACGCAGAGAAAGGGAGGGCGTGGTTTGAGGATAGGCCCAGGCTTTGGTGTGCCAGAGGAGCAGTGCAGGGTTCTACTTTTGCTCCAGGCGTTCAGTAGCCAAGCTTCACCAACCAGTCGTGCTGCATTGAGAGGGGACACTTTGTTGCAAATCGGGTGGACGTGTTTGTTGTAGGGGTTGGCATGCAATCGGTCGTGCGGCAGGCAGCTGCACTCACCGGCCGAAGGGGTACGCCTCCAGGCTGTGGTGGGGTGTCCCCAGCGTCACTAGTGACGCCACCTTGCCAGCCAGGCCGTAGGTCCTGCCTGGACGGCCGCAGGGATGCAGACGGGGGGGGGGAGCAGGCGTGGGGCAGAGGGCGCTGCCCGGAGG
>NW_014007136.1:0-2188 GCF_000611645.1 Monoraphidium neglectum | reverse complement strand
CCCCCGCGCAGGCGCCGGCTGTCGAACCCGAAGCACCCCTGGCTGCTGCGGGTGCTGCTGGGATCCAAGGTGCGACAAAACATACATTTGAAACACACATTCAAGACACACACACTCAAAACACACGTTCCAAACACAGTCTCAAAGCACACAGCCCGTGGCACCACACTCCCTTTCCTGCTCTGCCACGTGCTCCGCGCCCTGGGGCCCGCTCCAGGCGCCCGTCCTGCCGTAATCCATTCCGCAGCAGCCGGGACCCCGAAAGGACCTCCCTTCTCCCCCTTTCTTTCTGCCCCTCATCGCTGACACCATTCACCCCCCTCCTCCTCCCCTCCCTTCACTCCCCCTTGACCCCAAGCAACTACCCCTACCCCTCACTCCACCATTCACAACGGCCCTCTCAAATTATCATATTATTCACCCTCAAAACCACAACCACCCGCCCGGGCCGCCAGGTCAGCGTGGTGTGCCTGCGCAAGGATCAGGCCATCGGCATTCGGGAGGAGTATCACGAGTTCAGGAGCCGCGCGGTGCCCGTCATGTTCGTGGTGAGGGGTGACGCGGTGACGCGGTGACGCGGTGACGGGGTGACACCGTGAGGGGTACCGTCGGCGGGAGACGCTGTGCGTTTCAAACAAAAAGGGGGGCTGTGCGGGTTGGATGCTGGTGCTGGGGGTGGGATGGTCCCGGGGCCGGCCCGTGCGCAGGGTACGCCTGCGTCCGCCGCGGACCCATGCAGTGCCATGGCCCCACACCGCCCGCGTCGGCCCCCGTCGCGCGTCCCGGGCCCGCCAGTCGGCAGACGTCGCCGTTGGGCATCGGCGCTACATCTCCATGGTTCGCGCCCCCAGCTTTACATCCGCCCCTCCCCATGACCTCGTGCCCACCCCCAACAAATGCAACGACACCCAGATCCCGCTCATCCTATTCATCGGCATGCGGCGCGCGGACGCGGTGGCGGCGGGGCAGGGGCACCTGACGCTAACGCCGCCGCTCATGACAGGCGCGCACATGGGCGCGCCTGGCTTCAGCGGAGTGGGCCCTGGCGCACTCAGATTGTGGCCCGTGCGCGGATGGATGGCGCAGCGAAGCCCCCAAACTCACACAGCTTTCGAGTCAGCGACATGACATGACGTCGCGTGACGTCACCCGACACCGCAGTCCCCCCACCCACCAAGCACAAACCTCCATACGGCTTGAATGACCACCTGCACACCAGGCACAACATGCGACAGCGTCATCCGACCTCACATCGCACCCTCCCCATCCCCCACCCCCACCCTTCAAATCACCTGCACCCCCCACCGCAGGCATGCAGCTCTACCTGGCATGGATGGCCTACTTCTACCTCACACTGGCCCTCAGGGAGTGCGTGCTGCTCGTCAACGGCAGCAGGATACGCGCCTGGTGAGCCCTACGGACGCCCACTAGGGGCTGGGGTTCGGGGGCGACGTCTCGAAAACCCTTATGGGGGGGTCCAGGCGGGTCGGCGGTTTTAACAACCTTGCTCGTTTTTAATCCGCGTTTCACAGCCCGGGAGTGTAGAGCGTCGTAGACGCACGGAAACCGGCAGCATCGCCTTGGTCGCTGCGTTGTGGTGTGAGGTAGCCAGCGTGCGTGCAGCGTAAGGCTCCAAAAACCTACGCTGCACACATCCCGAGCCCGTGCGCCCCACTTGTGCGTCACAGCCTGAATCTTGTTTGCTAAACCCTGAACCCCGAGCCCCCCCACAACCCCTGGCCGCAAGGTGGGTGCAGCACCACTACTGGTCTGCGGGCTGCTCCCTCATCATGCTGGCCCTCCCAGTCAGCAGCCCCAGTGAGCCGGGCTTGCCAACGATGGGTTTTCTGAGCATGCTTGGCTCAGGGTGATCCCTCAGCTGGCCAGACTGCTGGGCTTTTGGTTGGGGGGGCTGGGGTGATGAGAAGTGGGGGAAACGGGGTGGTACAGAGGGAAGGCGGGGAGGCAACAGCCCTTGCAAGGGGGGTGCCCCCGCCCGCGCCTCGCGCCGGGGCTGGGGATGAGCACGCGCGCACGAGCCTTGCGATTGGGCATGCAATCCATCCATCAAGGCGCCGCTTTGGCTGGGAACAACTGCCACACCCCTCTGCCCCTGCCCCCAAACCTTCCGATGAAACCACCCGCTAGCCCCGCTGACCGCTGAGCTCCCGGTCATCCCCCCCCCCCC
>NW_014007137.1:1540-2328 GCF_000611645.1 Monoraphidium neglectum | reverse complement strand
AGCATGTGGAGCGAATAGACACTGACATGGCCCTGGAGTACCAGGTGGGGGGGGGTGGGGGGCCCAGGGGTGGGGGGCATGGAGGGGCGTCATGACATCCCTCTTCAGGGTGTCTTCGACTGCAGATTGCAAAACGCGCTTGGGAATCGCCCCTCCTTTCGCCGGCACCCGATCAACGGTGCGTGCCTGAGGGGCGGAGCTGCGACGGCGGGCTGGCGTGCCAGGAGCAGCGGTCTCGACTCATTTGTTGTGTTGGTCTTCTCCTACACATCGTCACCCCATCTCGGTCCTTCTCTCAACAAAAAGCCGGCCTGGCAATTCCTAAAGCCTGACCAGCTGCCGCGCTATCCCGCCTGCTGCCTGGCCGCAACCCCCGCCAATTCCATCCCACGTCCTTCCCACCTCAGGTGCAGCAGGGCCTTGCAGCAGGGGCCGCCAAGGAGGAGGTCTACCTGATGCCCGCCACGGCGCGCACACGATACGGCCCGGAGCTGCACACGGCCACATGCGTGTTCAAGCTGCTCGGCGCCGCCTGACGGCTGCCCGCCCCGGGCCCCGCCTGCGGCCGCGCCCGCGGCAGCGGCCGCCTGCCGGCGGCGCGCATCCCTTGGCGGCCGCGGCACGTCTGTCAGCTGCCGTCGACTCGCGGCTCCCCCTGCAACGAGCTTTCGAGGGGCTGCCTGCCGACCGCCCACTGCACCCCGCATACCGCACGCACCAGACGCCGCATGCCGCTCCCTGCGCCGCCACTCTTGAGGCCCTGAGGCGCCCAGCTGCCCCAACGGCGG
>NW_014007137.1:0-1406 GCF_000611645.1 Monoraphidium neglectum | reverse complement strand
CCGCCACTCTTGAGGCCCTGAGGCGCCCAGCTGCCCCAACGGCGGTGGCCCGCCGCCGCGGCGCCGGGTTTCGTCTCTGTTTTGGGAGCGAGCTTGCTAGCCAGCAAGATATTACAAGGCGGCAGGATAGCTGCGGAGGAGGATGTGTTTTAACTGCAGCCTGTTGGGGTCGGCGCGATGCGTTTTCGCTGCACCTTGGGTGGTGCGCGGCAGCGCAGAATGCACATGTGTGTGACACGCATACCGTGGTCGGTGTGCGGGCATTTTTCAGCAGGTTTCTGTCTTTTCTTTGCTGTCTGCTGGATAACTCTCGCCCATATATAACAATTAATGGCCTGATCCCCATGCTTCCATTGTGTTTGTGCGTCGTGCATTCCGTCTTTGTGCTGCTGCCCCGCCAAATGCCATGTTCCAGGCAGCCTCACCTCCTGCCGCCGCTGCTGATGTACGCGCAGTCTCCCACCCACCCTCCATATTGCTATTGATTGGCAACCACCTGCACGGCTCTAGCGGACGCACCATGTATTTGCGGCTGCGGGTGCGGCGGTCTGCATCTTCTGACGGTGCTACTGGATCAACCTCATGCAGAGTGCTTGCACACCCGCCCCAACTCACCTGCCTTCCCAGAGCTCCTCAGTGCAGCGCCCGAAAAACAGGGACCTCTGCTCAAAGCACCGGGGAGCCAGCCCTGACACATGCAAGCCCCTTTCCGGCGCGGCTCATCTGTTACACGCTCATGTAACACACTGCACAAAACAACTGGATGCAGGCGAAAATGGGCTGGCCGCAACCACAGAGGAGGCCTGGACAAGCAGTATGCAAAAAGAACCTGGGTTCAAGCCACGCCTTGGGTCACCCGCCAGCATGTTGCGCCCAAGCGCGTGAGCGCGGGCGGCAGGTTTGTGGCGAAGGCCCCAGCCCCGGGCCGTGCAAGATGCTCTCCAATCTCAAATCAGCAAAGTAAAAACAAACACATCGGTTGGTGGTTGCTGCGATGACTAAAGTCACCAACAAACGAAGCCCGTGCAGAAGGGGCTTCAAACGCGCGGACTTGCTCCGCAGGTACATACTACCCGGCAGCGGCACCAACAGCAGCGAACCGCGGCCGCCGCTGCCCAGCCGTGACACGCCCCCGCCCCACGCGCCCCTGCACGGGCGCCCCGGCCGTCAGTGCACCCTCCACAGCTCGACCCCCATGACCTCAAACTCCTCCCCAGCGGCCAGGCAGGGGCTCGCAAACGTGGCGCACTCGCCGCTGCTGCCGCGCAGCAGCTCTTCGTCCAAAAAGATGGCCCAGTGGCCGCTGCCGCCCACGCCCAGGCCGTCGAGGCCCACAAACTGGAAGAAGTCGTTCTGCAGGCCGGGGGCCACCACCCAGGGGTAGAGCGCGCGGCTGGGGCGTATCT
>NW_014007138.1:0-2191 GCF_000611645.1 Monoraphidium neglectum | reverse complement strand
ACCGTCGCCAGCGTGAGTTTGCGCTGAAGCACATGCCGGACTACCCGCTGTTCAAGCTGACGTCAAACCTCTACGAGGTCGTGCCCGCCGTGCTGGCCAAGACCGGCAAGGTGGGGGGCGCGGCTTGATGTGGCGCGCTCGTGCGATTGGGGCAAAATCAGGGCGTCAGGATGCCGTGGGTGCTTGCTTGCGCACGCTAATGCTCGTGTGCATGCACGTGGCACGTCCATGTGTCGCACACACACAGGCATGTTTGGCTGATGTCGGTTGCTGCCGGGGGCCCGGGGCCCTCACTGACAGTCGTGGTGTGTGCGGTGGGCTGTGAGAGGGCGGTCATTGTTGCTGCCGGGCGAGGCGCACCGCTGATCCCTCAAGCCCTCCCCCCACCAGCCGGCCCCGCCCTGACCTTCACCCCCTTGGCCACCCCCCAGGTCAAGAACCCGTGGCCCAACGTCGACGCCCACAGCGGCGTGCTGCTGCAGTGTGAGTGTGCCGCGCAGCGCCACCAGCCCCGGGCGCCCCACCCCCACCGCCGCCGTCGCCCGGGCCTTCGCGCCTCCCCTCTCTCCCACTTGTCCGTGATACAGTGTGATCGGCGCAAAGTGCTTGTCTGCGCGCTTGTCCATCTTTGTCCCTGGGCTCCCCTTGACGCCTTCTTCGTCTTCCTCCCCCCACCATCGGGCGTGTCACCCTCTGTTGTGTCATCCCCTTTAACGTCACCCTGTGTCACCCCGCCTTACCCCATGTCACCCCGCAGACTATGGCATCACGGAGGAGGGCTTCTACACCGGTGAGAGTCCCGAGGGGGGCCATGATATGAGGCAGGGGTGGATGTTGGAGGGGGCCGCAGCCAAACACGCGCCAGGGGCCGGGGCAGCTCACCAAGGATAGGCGGCCGGCCAGCCGTGGGGTGCACCCCTCGCCAAGACCCCCAGCGCGCTCAAGCCCGCCCCTTGGCCCCGCCCGCCCCTCGGCTGCCTCAACCCTCCGCACACCGCCTTGCACGCGTCTTCTGCCCCCTTCTAGTGACAACCGCTGCTGCTGAACCCCCCTCGTCGCCCCGCCACCAACCCCCCGCGCCCCTGCCCCCCCCCCCCCCCCCCCCAAGTGCTGTTTGGCGTCAGCCGCGCGCTGGGCGTGCTGTCGCAGCTCATCTGGTCGCGCGCCCTGGGCCTGGCCATCGAGCGCCCCAAGTCCTTCACAATGCAGGCTCTTGAGAAGAAGTGCGCCCCCGCACCGGCACAGGCCGCGTAGGGCGATGCGCCCAGTGAACTGCGAAGCACTCTGTACTCTCGCCTGGGCGGGCCCGCGGGCCGGCCTTTGAAAGCGCGGCGGCAGGCCCCGCGCGAGCGCAGCCACCGCCCGTCGCCTTTGTTGAACGGTCCCCGGCCCTGTGTGGCGGCCTGCTTGGTCCTGTTTTCGCTGCCCCCTTGGGCGGCTGCTCAGCTTGCTCCAGCCGTCCCACCCCACACAGCATGTATGCTATGCTGCCGCGCCGCCTGCGTAGGCCCTTGCACCCCGCTGTGTCTTATTTACACGCCTGGACCAACACGGGTAACTGGTTTTGCTCTCGAACTCAATCGCTTTACAACTCAACTCAGCAGCGGCTTGGGCAGCGACATGCGGCGGCCGCAACATGCCAGCAGGCCGACATCGACACAGACTCCAAGCTCAGGGCCGGCCCGCCCGCCGCATGACGAAGCCGGGCCGCCCGCTCAATCCCCATCGCCTGGGTGCATGTGACGGCCGGCTCCTTCGTTTGTAGGTGGGGGCCGAGCTATCGCGCCTTGGCAGCAGCGGCGGCGGCGGCATCCCCCGCGCCCGCGTCCGCGCGCAGGTGGGCAAAGGCCGCGACCGTCCGCCTGACGCCCTCCTGGAGGGGCGTGGCCGGCGTGTAGCCCAGCAGGCGGCGTGCCTTGGCGCTGCTGAACGCGCGCTGGCGCGTCACGATGCGCACCCTGCGGCGTTTGGGGGGGGCAGGAGGGTGTGCGGGGCAAGGGTCAGGGGACAGGAGAGGTGGGTGATGAACTAAGGGAGCGTCCGGCGGGCGGGAGGAGCAGCAAGCCGCCTCTTCGCCCAGCGCAGGGCGACAAGGCCTCGCGCCTGGCACCTGCCACTGCTCCTTGCCTGCACCCACTCCAACTGTACAGCGCCCGGCGTGCTTGGCATCTCACTGCCCAGTCACCTGTAC
>NW_014007139.1:0-2191 GCF_000611645.1 Monoraphidium neglectum | reverse complement strand
TTCGCGCCCGGATCCGCACCCGCGCATGCACCACGAGTGACTGAAACACCCGCTTGCCCCGCACACCCCCAGATTCTCTGGCCCCACGGTGCACTTTGTGGACGCAGAGTACGACACGGGCCCCATCCTCGCCCAGAGGGTGGTGCCCGTGCTGCCCACGGACACCCCAAAGCGGCTGGCGGCGCGCGTGCTGAAGGAGGTGCGGCACTGGGGGACTTGGGGCAAGACGGCGCTGGGTCATACCGAACGGCATGCGGCAGCTGGGGGCGCGGCGCGCGCGCCGCATGGTGACAAGTGCGGGCGGGCGGGCGGCAGCGCCACCGCGGCCGGAAGCTTGGCGACCTGGGAAGCGCCGCCAAGCTCACGGCCGGCATGTGCCGCATAGCCGCATCAGTAGAAGTGTCGAGCACCTGTCATCACATCAGTAGCCCCCGCCTTTCTCCTCCCTCCACAGGAGCACGTGCTCTACCCCGAGGCGGTGGCCGCGCTGGTGGACGGCCGCATCACGTGGCGGCCCGACGGCATCCCCATCCTCTGGAGCGCCCACTGACTCCACACGCACGGCACAAACAAAAACACACACACACACACATGCACTCGCTGAGCACCATGGTGCACTCGGCCCGCCGTGCGCTGTTTTGGCGGGGGCGCAAAGTGTTCATCCATAAGCAGCTGCGGTGAGGCCATTTTTGCTGCAGATTTGCGTGAAGAAACCCCGCGCACAGCCAGCCACACAGCCCACGCCTGTGCCCCTGCGTTCCGCCGGCCCTTACCCCGTGCGGATGTAAGCCAGGCTGTCGGCTGCGGTGTTTGAAGATGGCAAGTGAGTCACGCCGGCATGCGCAGGAGCAACCAGGCGCTGCGAGGGGACGCTCCTGGGCAGGGGCCGGAGCGCTATTGGTGTGGCGATTACACAAGTGTGTTGATTACAGCGGGGCCGCGGTTGTGTTCGGGACAAACACGGCAGGTCCCCATTGACGGGTGCGCCACTCCAGGGCGGGGACAAGAGGAGAAGTTGAGGGCACACAGGGCAAGGCATCTGAACATTGCATCCGACCAACTCCGAAAACCAGGGCAAGCAGGGAACAGTGTTGAACTCATGATGCGGCAGCCGGCCTGCAGCGCCGGGCCAGCCAAAAACAAGCGACGGAAACACGGCGCGGGCGGCGGCGTGGCGCCGGGGCACGCGCCGGGATGGCAGAGGCTGCTTTGCAGTGCAGGGCTGCGTTGCTGCGTCAGCCTGCAAAGAGTCATCCGATCAGTTCAGCCATCCGCGGCAATTCTTTGCGCCGCAGGCGCAGGGCACCTTCCTGTCCCCCTCCTCGAAATCAAACTGGAAGGGGTTCATTGTTTGGGGGGGGGTGGGTCGGGGGCGGTGATGTCAGCAACAGTCAGCACGACCGGGAACTGCGAGACCCTCCCCGGCACCCAGGTGGGCAGGCCGGGGCAGGTGTTGACTGCTTGGTCCAACAAAAGGCTCGATGTGCGCATTACCAAGCGAGATCACGCCAGATCACACCAGATCACACTGCCCACCTTGTAGTCATAGAACAGCTCCTCTCCTGGCTGTATCCACCGCAGCCCAAAAATGCCGATGCGGCTGCCGCCCCCAGGGGCCGTGTATATGTGGGTGATGCAGTTGGGGTCGCAGCCGTGGTTGATGAAACGCGCGAGGCCGCCGCTCACTGTGGCATCCACAGACCACGTGGCGTCGATCCTGGGGGTGGGGGGGGGGGGTGAGGTTGGTCGGCAAGCGGCGAGCGTGGTGTGGTTCGGCGGGAGGTTGAGGAGCTGGATGCCGGCAGCCGCGCTGCGCGGGATGGGGAGGGACCGGGGCTGGAAGGCTGCATTGCGCGGCAGTCAGCTGTTCGGGCCAGGATGATTTGCCCATGTCTGTTGGTCAGATAAATTGTAGGGTTGGTGGTCACACGAACACACACGCAGGTATGTGCGTACATGCGTGTGTCTGCATGCGCGCGTGTGCGCGCATACGTACACACTCAGAGACACATGCACGCTCACAACACACACACACATACACACACACATACACACACACGCACACACACACACGCACACACACACCCGCACGTGCATGCACACTCAAAACCCACCCCAACACCCACACCCACACACCCACGCCCACGCCCACGCCCACGCCCACGCCCACGCCCACGCCCACGCCCACGCC
>NW_014007140.1:1400-2330 GCF_000611645.1 Monoraphidium neglectum | reverse complement strand
GGGGGGGGGGAGGGGGCCCAGCCCGCTGCCAGGTGCTGGTCAGAGGCGTCTGGGGCTTCAGGCGGGGCCGTCTTGTCGCTGCATGTGGGGGCCTTGGGGCTGGCTTCGAATTGGTAGAGTCGGAAAGCTCAGAGACTTGTGTGAGCTATTCGACGTAGCAGTGCCGCAAACCCCACAACGGGCAGCATCGCAGATCCAACGAACGCGGCACGCCCCCGCCGCCTCACAGTCCACGCGAGACGAGACGATCCGCGCGATCCGGCAGCTTCCGCCCAGCTTCCCGGAGTTCATGTCCCCGGGGTTGCGCGACTTCATCACTACTGCGCTGGACAAGGGGCCGGGGACGCGGGTCTCTGTGGGGGAGCTCATCACGCACCCCTGGATCGCGGCCACACTCAGGTGCGTTTGTATGTGTGTGTGCGTGTGTGCGCGTGTGTGCGTGTGTGCATGTGTGCGCGTGTGTGCGCGTGTGTGCGTGTGCGTGTGTGTGTGTGTTTATGGACCCTGTGCGCGTGGCAGCGGGCACGTGGCGACCACGCAGCAGCCTCCGTGCACGCTCCCGCACACAGCACCCCCCGGGGGGCACCACATGCGCCGCTCACATCGCGCTCCGCCGTCGCCGCCCCCCCTCTGAACCCTGTCGTCCCGCAGCCGTGCCGGCGTGCCCATGGGGCTGGCCACCCCCCTGGAGGGCCTCGAGCTGCACCAGCCCCTCGGCCTGGCCCTGCCGCCCGCGGCGCTCCTCCCGCCCGGCCTGTCGACGCCCCAGCAGCAGGCCAACGCGCGCGTGCGGCGGACGGCCAAGCGGACGGCCGGCCTCACGCGCTGCTTCTCGCACCGCGCGTTCGGAGGTGCGCCGCGCCGCCCGGCCCCTCTGCGCCGCCTCTGGCGTCTCGCTGCCTGCGAGCGCCTCCCCCCGCCCTCCCCACC
>NW_014007140.1:0-1260 GCF_000611645.1 Monoraphidium neglectum | reverse complement strand
CCACACGTGCCGCATGAGCGCCTTTTGAAGCCTCCGACGCCCCCGCCCCTCCCCCCCGTCTCGGCCTCCTGTGCTTTCTCCGCCAGGCCTGGAGCTGGCGCACCACGAAAAGGGGCTGGGCGCGGGCATGCACGTGCAGTGGTATGCGAATGGCGAGGCCCTCGGCCTGCACGCCCCCTGGCTGGCCGGCAGCCCGGACAGCCCCCGCAGCAGCAGCCCCAACTCCCAGCCGCACGCGCCGCCCGCGGCGGCGCCCGCCGGCCAGCAGCGGCAGCAGCAGCAGCAGCAGCACTTTGGCGGCGCGCTCGGCGCGCCGCTGCGGAGCCCGCTCGCGTCGCCCGCGGCCGCCGCGGCGCGCGCCGCGCGGCTCGGGGGCGGGAACGGCGGCGGCGGCAGCCGCGGGGGCGGGAGCAAGCGGGGCACGCCTGAGCCGGACGGCGACGCCGCGGTGACGTTGCTGGCGCTACAGGGCCTGGCGGGCGCGGGCGGCGCCCCCGGCGACTTTTCAGCGCTCTTCTCGGGCGGCGGCCTGGCCTGCGCCACTGCCGCCGGTGACGCTGCGGGCCACCACGCTTACGCCCAGGCGGCCGCCGCCGCCGCCGCCGCCGCCGCGGCGTGCGGCAGCGACTCGGGCGCGCACAGGCGCGAGGCCAGCCGCCTGGGCGGCGGCGGCAGCAGCAGCAGCGGGGGCGGCAGCTGCGGCAACAACAAGCGGGTCGGGGGCCTGCCTGCGCTGCTGGCCAATTCGGCGAGCCTCGAGTCGCCGCTGAAGAGGGTGGCGAGTGCAAACCGCCTCGCGACGCAGGCGGCGGCCGCAGCGGCGCAGCAGCAGCAGCAGCAGCAGGGCCCGCACCAGGTGCAGGCGGCGCTCCACGCCGCGCACTCGCAGCAGCAGCTGTCTGCGTTTGCAGACGCCGCCATGGCCATGAGCCAGCAGCACCAGCAGCTGCTGCAGGAGCAGCAGCGGCAGGTTGAGCAGCTGCAGCAGCAGCAGCAGGCGGAGCAGCAGCAGCAGCAGCAGCAGCAGCAGCAGCAGCAGCAGCAGCAGCAGCAGCAGCAGCAGGACGAGGCGGGGGCCATGCAGCAGGACTACCATCACCATCACCACCACCACCAGCCGTACGACCACCTCGGTCACCTGCGCCGCCCCGTCTTGCGCGCCGCGTCGGCGCCGTCGCTGGTGCACCCGGCGCTGAGGCTGCAATACCTTCTAGCTCAGCAGCAGCAGGCGGCCGCGCACCAGCAGCTGCGCCACCAGGG
>NW_014007141.1:0-2189 GCF_000611645.1 Monoraphidium neglectum | reverse complement strand
GTCGGAGGGGACGGCGTGCGCCCTGCGTCCGGGCGGTGTGTGGCAGTGTTGGGACACGCACACACACTTCGCGCCGCCGCGTGCTCGCGGGCCGTCACGGGGCTGGGCGGTGCCCCGCCCCGCGCCGCAGCCCACCTGATAGCCAGAGTAGGTGCTGGGCGGCTCGCCTGCTGTGCAGTAGACCTGTGCTCCAGGCGGCGGGGAGGGCCCCAGAGGGAGGAGGGGGCGAGCGGCGAGAGTTTCAACGAGGTGCCCATTTTGAGGTGGTGCCTCGCAACCGCATCGCGGTGCCGCCAGGCGGCCGGCACATCAGCGCCGCCAGCGGCAGCTGCTCGGCATGTGAGTAGCCCCTCGACTATTGCTGTACAGCCTGTGTCCCCTGATAGCAGGCGCGGCATGAGCAGCGCTGCTCGCCGAGCTTGCTTGTGCGCTTGGCAACAGCTGTGCATATCGTGCTTTTACGCCTTGCCGACACCACCCATCGCCCAAACAAACAATCACACACATTCATCTCACGCACACCTAAAAAGACATATATACCCAAAAAAAGAAGTTGCACGCCCAAGTTCACGCCGGACTTCTCAGTCCCCACCCCCCACCTCTGGCGTGAAGCTGCTGATGCAGATCCTCAGCTTCCCTTCGGCTTCCGGCTGCCCTATCTGCACCGCCTGCGCCCGCGTCAGCCGCCACCTGTCGGCCAGCCGCTGCAGCTGGCGGTCCTTAAAAAGTGTCGCATTGCTCAGCGGCAGCAGGGCGCTGGGCTGCGCAAGCGTCGGGCCGTGCGTGCTCCCCGCGTGCCCTGCGGCGCTCCTCTTCGAGGCCACGGCATCAGTGGCTGCAGACTCGCTGGCTGCGGCCGCTCGGGGCCGCCCGCGAGGCTGCTGCGGCGCTGGCGCGGCCAAGTCTTCGCGGCGGTGGTCGTCCGCCCTTGCCGCTGCTTCACGCGTTGAGTTGCTGCCGCTGTGGGGCGCCAGGCGCAGTAACTCAGGGTCAGAAAAGGCACATGGAAGCTTGAAGATGTTGTTGATGAGTATCAACAGCAGGACGGCCCGCATTCTTGCTCATCCGAAACTCGCTCTTCAGGCGTGCAGCGAAAATCATTGACATGAGTGCGAGCCGACAATCAAATATGCGCAGCCATTTTCCTGACACGCCTGCCTCCTTTCACCAACCGTGTCACCCCAGGGCACCTGGCACCACTTGACACTGACTCAATCATGACACATGCACACCCCAGACGCAAAGGTTGTGACGGCAGCCTAAGCACATCAGGCTTAAGAGCAGCACGTCCACCCCAAATGCGAGTCCCGCACCCCCTCAGAGCTATAGCGACGAACATCGGCTGTGTCGCCCGCCAGCTGCCCTCAGGAAGCTGGCGGGTAGGCTGCGCACACACTGGTACTGCGGCCTGCAAACCTGCATTTGTACGCGAAGGCGCCTCGGCCTGACCCCACCTCCAGGAAGTTGAGAACATGTTGACTATTGGATAACAAAGTGTAATTTGGTCGCTACCAAAGTATCCAGCTTGCGGCCTGGCCACCCCGGCGCACTGCCGCACCTGTCCCCCACAAGTGCCCTCCCCCCACTAGCCAAGAAAGGCCCAACGGATAGCTACCCATTACAAGCAGCGAGTCTCAGGGGGTACAAGAGGTGGGCGAGCCGCAGCGCCGTGAGCATCAGGACCGCCTACACCAGCAGACTGCCTGCACCAGATAAAGGTGACGACCTGTCGTGTGCGCGTTCACAACTGACATAAGCCGTTCCAGCGTGCTCGTCTGGGGCAGCGCGTTGTCTGGAGAGTGTACACACGAGCCCGCACAGATCCGGGTGATTTGAGGCAACCCCAACGCAAATGGGCAAACAAAGTGGGGGGGGGGGCAGGAGGAGGGCTGCCTCGCAATGCGGTTTGCTGCAACGTGTGCAGCAGGCACCGCGCGGCGCGGCTTGCGCCATCTCCAGGCAATCGGCCGCACGAGCGGGTCGGTAAATCCACAACATATCAAGCCAAGAGGGGGTTGCCGACGAGTCGGCTGGGGCTCGCGTGCGCCAGTTCCGCGTCCCTACGGGGGTGCGGCCGCCCAATCTGCACCGAAACAAGATAGCGACCCATCGGCGCCAAACAAGACAAGGTCAACGCAGGGCGGCAGCCCAGCGGGCGCCTAGTGGGCGTCCCACCCGCCGCCCCCGTC
>NW_014007142.1:1651-2950 GCF_000611645.1 Monoraphidium neglectum | reverse complement strand
GCCTCGTGGGCCCCACCCCCCCTAGCCCCCGAGTGCCGCTCCCGCCCTGCCGCCCTCTGGCCCCACCCCAAGTCGCCCACATCCGCGAGCTCAAAGGGTGAATAACCGCACAGCGACACACACCAGTGGTAGCCCCACCCCTCAATCAACAGAACACCACAGGCCTCGACACGCGTGCGTCACCACACGTCAAATCTCGCGCCAGATCGCAGGCCAGACCGCGCGCCTCCACACCCACCAGATGTCTGCGATCTTGCCGTCATACGTCTTGCCGCGCGTTGTGAGGATCACCTCTGGGGCCAGGTAGGCCGGGGTGCCCACGCGCGACCCCGGGGCTGACTGGAACTTCTCATGCTGTCATGTTTTGAAGGGGGGTGGGGGGCAGGGTGGTGGGGAGGGGAGGGGTGTTTTGGGGGTGCCGGTTGCATGCGTACTCAAGTGTGTTGTGCGTGCGTGTCGTACGCGCGTGTGTGGGAACACGGTTGAAGGGGGGCGCTTTGATTGCATGCGTGATTGTGACGGGGCACCGGGGGTGCTTCGCCGTCGAGGTAGGGGTGAAATACTCGTGGTGGGCGGCGCACATGCGGCCGGCACAACGCCTCCATGAGTGCGTGCGGCGTCTCTCTCTCGGAAATGGTTCCGTGGTGCCGGCGCCGCTCCCGCGCCAGACGGAGGCATGCGCACCCCACGGCTCACAAACACACGGACTCAGTTCCCGTGTGAGCCCCGAGGCCCGACTGCCAACCGCCACCCGCCGCGCCTCCGCCTCCCTTTCGCTTGGCCTTCCCCTGCCTCGAATCGAACGCACGCAGGCCCACCCCCTCACACACCCTCGCACACACTCTCTCACACACACACTCACAATCAACCCTCCTGCGCACTCCATCACGCTGACGCAATCACACATACACACTTGCCCACACTCACACACACACACACGCAGAGTACGCGCGCGCGCGTGTGTGTGTGTGTGTGTGTGTGTGTATGCTTGTGCGCGCGCACCTTGCTGTACCCGAAGTCGCAGATCTTGACCAGTGGCCGCGGGCTGCTGTCCAGCAGGGTGTTCTCCAGCTTGATGTCGCGGTTCACAACACCCTGGGGGGGGATGCGGTTTGAGTGCATGAGTGGGGGTGCGTGTGGGTGTGTGTGCGTGTGTGTGTGGGATGGTGCTTGCGTGTGTAGACTTGTGTGGATGTGTGTGTGTATGCGTGTGTGTGTGTGTGTGTGTGTGTGTGTGTGTTTTGCACATGCAAAGCGTGTTTGGGTGTGGGAGTGGGGTGTGGCGGGAGGGGACCAGCA
>NW_014007142.1:0-894 GCF_000611645.1 Monoraphidium neglectum | reverse complement strand
ATCACAGCCGGAGTGGGGGTCAGGGGGAAACTTGCCCCACCCAAGTCGTGCAGCACCAGCCGTATCTATGTTCCCACCGCCGCACACACGCCCCCCCCCAAAATAGACCCCACCATCTTGTGGCAGTAGTCGAGGCCCACGATGAGCTGCTGGAAGAACCACCGCGCCTCGTCCTCCTTGAGGCCGTTCTTGCGCACCACGTACTCAAACATGTCGCCGCCGCTGGCAAACTCCATGGCGATGGCCAGGTAGTGGGGGGTCAGGAACACCTTGGGTTTTTTTGGGGAGTGGAGCGGATGAGGAGAGGGGGGGTTGAAGGGTGGGTTGGCAGGGAGTGGGTGGGTTGGTTGCGGCCTTCCAAGGGAAGCAGGGTAAGAGGGACGGCGGCCGGACGGCCAGACAAGGTCGCCTCCGCGGGGCCGCAACCCGGGCGCCGGCGCCGCGCGCGCCGCTCCAGCGCCCGAGCCGCGCGGGCCGCAGCCCCCTGCAGCTGCCGCCCACCGCCCCGCCGGCCACGCCAAAGCTGCTGAACTCCCCGGGGCGCCGGCCTGCCGCCAGCCCCTCCGCCGCGGGCTATCCCTGCCCTTCCGCTGCCGCCGCCCCCGCCGCCACCACCGTCCCCCACAGGTCTTGGCAGGGGCCCCGCCCCAGATCGCACGGGCCCCCGCCCGCAGCTGCCGACCAGCTGCCCGCCAGCTGCCCGTCCCCGCCGCCCCTCACCTCCTTGAACTGCACGATGTGGGGGTGCACCAGGTCCCGGTGGTTGAGGATCTCCCGCTCGACATATTTGGTGACCTGGGGGGCGGGCGCGGGCGGCGGAGTCAATCCATGCGGGGTGGGCATCGGGCGTAAGGCAGCCAGCATGCGCGCGGCCATGCGCGCGCCAGCTGGCAC
>NW_014007143.1:0-2193 GCF_000611645.1 Monoraphidium neglectum | reverse complement strand
GGCGGCGAGCCCTCCTCCCTCAGGATCCCCCGTCCCAGCGGTGACCGCGCCGCCGCCGCCTCCGCCGCTGGCTGCGCCGCCAGCAGGCCCGCCTGCACCGCCCCCGCCCCCTCCACTGCCCGCGCCGTTGGTCGGTGCGCGTCGCGCGCCCGCGTGCAGCAGCTCTTGACTGCCCCTCGAGCCCGAACCTGCGATTCATGCCGCAAGCCTGCCGCCTGCATTGCCTGACGCACGTCGCTTGTGAGCTGCTCTACTTGAAGGACAAATGTGCACTGCTCTGACCTACGCTCAAGGTGTATCTGAGACGCTTCACCCGCAGCACAAACACCTCCCACTGGAAAAGCTGCGCCCTGGCCCGTATCAAGATCTGACCACACTTGCTTGATTTCCCCTCCCCCTCCCCTCGCTTCCCCATCAACCCGACAGGTGTGCAGATCCGAGGCGGCAGCCTGAGCTTGAGCGGCGTCATAGTGTCCCTGCAGCAAGGGGCCGCCACGCCCGCGCTGCTGCCGGCCGAGGCGTACGCGGCGCGGCGCGCGGTCATCAGCGGCCGCCTTGATTTCACGGCGCTCGGCTGGAGCGTGCCGGTGGGCGGCTCGGCCTGCGGGGCCTTCTGGGCTGCGAAGGGGCGCTGCATCGCGGAATCGACAGCGTCGGATTGTTGCAGCGCGGCATGCGCCATCACAAACGCCCCTTGCAGCTGGAAGAAGTGTCTGGGTGCCGCCGTCTGCGCAGCAAGCAAGGCATGCTAAGGAGCACTCTGATGCGCGGCAGCCCTTTTACTGTGTACAATATTTGTCGCCTTTGTGGCGAGCACAGCGAGCCTCGACAGTTCCTATGCCCCCTCACACCCTGTGCACGCATGCACCTCACTGCACCCCTGCCTCCACGCGGGAGTGACCCCTGGCCCGCCCTTGGGCGGGGCCGGCCGACACCAGTCACCAGCCCCACCCCACCGGGCGGCCGCCGGCTGATCTGCTTCGCACCCCGCCCCGCAGGTCTCCGGAAGCTTCCTGCTGCGTCGCGCCATGAGGTGGACCTGGAGCGCCACGTCAGCCGCCTGGACGACTTCTGCTTCACTCGCCGGCTCCCTGGTGTTTGACCGCGTCGAGGGCGGCGACGTCACCGGGGAGATGACGCCCGACGTCACCGGTGACCTCCAGCTATCAAGCGCGGCGTACCCGGGGCCGGGGTTCAATGGGACATATGTGTGGCACGGGGGCGTAAGCTTGAACCCGGATCCTTTTGAAGCGTGGGGCCTGGCGGCAGGGCGGCGGCGGCGGTTAGACGAGGGTGGCGCTGCCCGCGGCACGGGGACGCCGGGTGGTGGGGACGAGAGGGCGCCGCACAGCGCTGTAGGGGCCAGCGGCGGTGAGATGGAGGGCGGGCGCAGAAGCGACAGCGCGAGAGGCCAGGAGCAGCAGCGTTGCGCCTCAGCGCCAGCCGGCGGCGGCAGCGGCGGCGCCGCCACGCTGGCAGCACAGTGCCCAGCCGCCAATGCGCCGGCAATGCAGCAGGTTGCAGCCGAGGGCACAAGCAGCCCGCTGGGGCCACCCGCCTCAGCGTCCCCAGACGCATCCACACCCGCAGCCACCCGCATGGGCAGCGCCGCCGCCCCCGGCGCCGGCACGCGCGGCCGTGCGCTGCAGGCAGCCGCCCTCCTGCCTGTTGATGGCGTAATCATGGTCGTTGAGTCTGGGCCGATTACGACCACCGGCAGCGCCGCGGCAGACGACGGGTCCATAACCTTTGCGCCTGGCGGGCCGCCGGCGCCCAGCGCGTCGGCGCGAGCCGCCCCGCCGCCGCCGCCGGTGGCGGCAGCGGAGGCCCGTGTCTCGACTGGGGTTCCGATGTGGATCGTGGCGGCCGCCGCGGGCGTGGGCGCGGTTGGGCTGCTGCTGATGGGGTTGTTTGCCTGGCGGCGCCACAAGGGGCACGAGCGACAGCACCAGTACGAGCAGCCGCAGGAGCCGCCGCCGCGGCGCGACGCGGGCGCCGCCCCTGCAGGGGGCGAGGGCGATCGGCGGGGCGCGTGGGGGGAGGACGGGAGCGTGACAAGCCCAGGGGCCGCCGGCGGCCGGCGGCCCGCGCCGCGCAGCGGGATCGAGTCGGAGCTGCCGGGGTTCACCAGCCGGGCGAGCGAGGAAGACGCCGCCGCCCCCGGCGCGGCCGTCGGCGCCCCCGCGGCCGGCC
>NW_014007144.1:0-2193 GCF_000611645.1 Monoraphidium neglectum | reverse complement strand
CTATTACCGTGAGGTTTGCCCACTCTGGGGGTAGAGTTCCGGTGAGGTAGTTGTAGCTGTATGGGGTGGGAGGGGGGGATGGGGTTGTGTGTCTGACTGTGTGTGTGTGCGTGTGTGCGTGTGTGTGTGTGTGTGTGTGTGCGCGTGTGCGAGTGCGTGTGCGTGTGCGTGCGCGAAGGCGTGTGCGCGTGTGCGTGCGTGCGTGTGTGTGCAGACGCCTGCATTACGCACGTGCACGCCTGCACATCTGCAATGACCGCCCCAGCCGCCCCCATCCCGGTCTCAGGTGCGCACTCAAGCGTTAAGTGCTTGAGTGACTTTAGACCGGCCAGCTGCCGGGGCAGACTTCCGTAGATGGCCCTGTGGCGCGTCTGCAAGAGGTAGCCCAACCGCTCATTGCTGAGCAGCAGCTGCTCGAGGTTCGTCAGGTTGCCGAGCTCGGCGGGCAGAGTGCTGTTGATGTCACTGCGGGGTGGTTGAGTGGGTGGGTGATCGGGTTGATGGGATGGTGCTAGGGGTGTGCAGGCGGCCATGGGGCAAGGCCCACTGCTCAAAGCGGGCACACACATGCCCACACGCTGAAACACACCTGCACACGCACGCAGCACGAATTCACCTAATTGTTAAAACAACACAAACATCACCCCTTCCCCTCTGCACTCACCTGAGTTCAAGCAGCTTCAGCCCGCCCATCTGCCCCCACTGCGGCGGGATCGGGCCCGACAAGTACGAGTCATACACCCGCAGCTCCTCCAGCCCCTGAAGTTGCCCGTAATCCGCAGGAAGCTGCCCCTCCAGCTGGTTGTTCACGAGCGCGAGGCTCCTCAGCCGAGGAAGCTTCCCCAGGTCCGCCGCCCGCGGCGGCGCGCCCGTGAGCACGGCCGGCTTATCAGCGAGCGGCGACAAGAGGCTCGCGCCGCCGTACTTATCGCCGGCCTCTGCGCCGAACTGGAAGGCGCTCGTGTTGAGGGCGATCACATTGCGCGACACGTCGCAGGCGACGCCAGTCCAGCTGCAGTAGCCTCCGTACGCGCCCGTCGCGTTACTCCAGCCCGCGAGCACGCCGGTGCGGTCAACCGAACGTTTGACCGCCAGCAGGGCCGCCAGCTGCGTGGCCATGCTCTCGTTGGTCGCCAGCGGCGGGGGCGGGGGCGGGCGGCGGACGCCGAGTAGGGCGTCAATGGTGGTCGCCAGGGAGCTGTTTCGGGGCACGGCCTGCGCCGCCACGGCGCGCGGGATCTCGAGCAGCGCGTCGATCGCCGCGGTGACGTTTGCGGCCGGCAGCTGCTGCTGCCGCTGCGTGACGTTGCCGGGCGCGGGCGAGGGCGACGCCGGGGGCGGCAGGCGCGGGGGCAGGATGGTCGCGTTGGGGGGCAGCGCCGCGGACGGCGGGAGGCGGAGCGGCGGCGCCGCTGCTGCCGCGGCCGCTGCGGCTGCTGCGGCTGCCGTCGCCGCGCCCGTGGCCGCTGCCGACGGCGCTGTCGTGTTGGAACGGCGGGGCGCTGTCGTGTTGGCGAGCTGCTTGGCCGGGGCTGAGGCATTCAACCGCGCTGTCACTTTGACCGGGGCCGCCGCGGTTAGGGGCTGTGTGCCCTTGGGTTGGGCCCCTGGTGCTGTCGCGGCGCCCGCGCCGGGCAAGCCTTGCTCCATCACTGCAGCCAAGGCCAGCAGCACGAGCGCGTGCCGCCAGCTGCGCGCCGCCATGCAGCCCGCCATGTGGCGCGCTGCTGCCGTGAAGCTGCTCAGTAGCACTTCCTCTTTCCTGCAACCCGTCCGGGTCCAGGTGATGCTGCGACTGCGACCGGGACACCCCAGCCAAATTGGGATGTTCGCCGCCGAGTCCAACAAATCTACAAACTTGATGCGTTCTTGAACCTTTTCCTGCGCACTGCAGGCGTGTCACCCGGCATGCATCCCAACCCCGCGAGGATGATCCACTGTCTGCATGCCTGTCATAAAACACGGGTGTCGGCGTGAGAAAACCAAATATTGTGTGACTATTAACATCAACGACACCCGCGGGGTGGTCCTTACAACACTCGCACGCGGAATTTCTGCATGCTCCATCCATCTGCAGCGGCCGCGCTGGTAGCTCAGCGGCAGCGGCGCAGACCCGGGCCGCCGCGCCGCTGACGGCCACCGGGTCAGAACAGCATGCTACTTTTGACATCACCTCGCTCCCATGGGGTGGGG
>NW_014007145.1:0-2193 GCF_000611645.1 Monoraphidium neglectum | reverse complement strand
TACATACATACATACATACATACATACATACATACACACGCAAAACATGCATGCATTCAAGCCATCTCGCGCCGCCCGTTCACACCCCGCCCCCCAAAGGACGAGCGCGGCGTCTCGCGCGACGAGATGGCGGCTGCCCTAGACGAGGTGGCATCCGGCCGCATCCCGAAGGACCGCCTCGCCCTCAAGTGCCTGTACGATGACATGGCCTCATGGCCATACCTGCAGGACACGGAGCCCGCGCGGCCGGCCGCCGCGCCGGCCGCCGCGGCGGCTGCGCCGGGCGCGGCGGGCGAGGCGCGGGACGCGTACGCGGCGCTCAGCCAGGCCGGGCGTGAGTTGCACAGGGGCCGGGCGTGTGCGTGGCGGGGGGCCGGGGCGGACGGGGGCTTGGTTTGCTGAGCATGCGCAGGGACGGCGGCGTGTCTCGACAGAACATCAGAATCCATACATGCTCGCCTGCGAAGGCACAGCAAACGACTTTCATGCCTCAACACGCCTTGCACTCGCCCCCAACCCCTGCACTCCCGTCTGCGACCCCCAGCCGATTCGATCGTGAAGCCGTACATCATGGGGAAGGAGGCGCGCGCCGGCGACAAGCCGCAGACCCTGGCAGACCTCATGCCGGACTGGGTGGGCTACGGCACGCTCTACGGTATCAGCCTCATCCCTGTTATGCTGGCGGTGGGCGCGGTGGCGGTGATCTTCTTCAGCTCGCTGCGGTGATCTGAGATCTGGTGATCTGGTTGTTCGGAGGTTCCAAGGTTTCGGCAGCGCCCGGCCTGGCACAGCGTGAGGTCGGGGGCTGTTGGGCCGGCGCGGTCGGCAGCTGCGGCGGCGGCAGGATGAAGAGGGTCGGAGGAGTAGCCACGTGCGAGCGCGGTTTGCAGGGCAGTATCTGGTGTCTCAGCCTTTCCTGCACGACGGTTTGCTGTTCCTGGTGTGTATTGTTGCGTTGTTTCCTGCCTTTCATGTAATCACAACTGACCAGCTGCAGGAAAGGAATTGAGCAGCATCCCAGCTTCTTGGGCTTCAGCCTTGCACGGTTGTCTACTAGCGCTGTTGGCTGGACTGGCCTGACTCGGACAACGCAGTGCACATTGCTCACAATTGACATCCCAATCAGCCTGGGAAGGCCTACTCTTAACAAGTGCATGGACCTGGCACCGGGAACGAGGATACCGTGCTGTACAGCTGGTGATTCAGAAATGGTATGACTAAGCACACCACTTGTAGTGCGGGACTGGCATTATTTTGCGCGCACGGTAACGTGCCAAACACATACATTGTGACAATACACGTTTATACATGATCGTATTTTGACGACGGGGATGCCCTGGACGCCGCCGTGCCGCACACACGAGCACAACAGAGCACTGTGAAGCAGCGAAACGGCTGACACACACACACACACACACACACTGAGTGGCTGCTTCCCCTCCGAACAATCTGCAAGGCTGCAGCGCGTCAATTCTGTGTTTTGGTTTGCACTAGTATGATCCTCACTCACCACATACGGTATGCAACCCTTGCCGACCTCTGTCAAAATCATCTGCGACGAGATCGCAATCCACTTCCGTGCTCTTGACTGAATGGGTCAAGAAGATAAGGCAGCCGTCTTAGAGGATGTGCCAGCACGGCCTAGCAGAAAGCGCTCACGTCCAAGCGCAGCCGCGGCACTGCCGTCTGCAACACCAGGCGCTGGTGATGACTTGAGCACCCGCAGTGCAGAGCAGCGGACATCGGATGGAGAAAACCCGGTGCCTGCAGATGAAGCGTCATCGTCGCCGGCAAGCGCGCAATACCATGCCCCTTCCAGCCCCTCTGGCGCCGAGATGGAGGCTTGTATCCTTGAGCTGCTGCGCGGGCGCCGCGCGGGCGCCACTTGCTGCCCCAGTGAGGCCCCCAGGCGCCTGCGGCCCGCGGCTTGGCGCCCGTTGATGGAGGCTGCCCGCGTGGCCGCGCGGCGCCTGGCCGAGAAGGGTGTCATCGAAATTACGCAGCGCGGGCAGGTGGGAATTGGCGGCTGTGGAAGCGGCCGCTGGCCAGCGTTTCGAGCTGCTTTGCAGCAAGCCTGCTGCTGACGATGTTCAGACGGGGTGGGATGCAAAATCGCTCCAGCAAACACCTGTCCCATAGTTGTGGTCACGTATTCACGTCTTGCATGCCCGTGCCCCAAGCCCCCTCCCCCTC
>NW_014007146.1:0-2193 GCF_000611645.1 Monoraphidium neglectum | reverse complement strand
GCCTGAAGGCGGCGCGCATGTGCAGCACAGCAGGGCACGTGGCTGCCGTCTAGGCAGGGAATGGCGGGGCGCGGTACGAGATTGCTGGTCGCTGCATCAATACTTAGGCGCGTGGTAGCTCTTTCATCATGAGTACTCACCTTCCAGGAGTCAGGAGGCCTTGAATCGCTGCTCTGATCTGGTTACCCGACCCCACAGTCTGTTCCCATTGCCCTGGCTGCGGCTCAGCCATGGTGTGCATCATGACACCTCCGGTGTCAACTGTGCATGGCTCCTGCGGCCAGCATTGCCTCCCCACGACTGTCGTCCTCACGTTGAGTCCAACACACGCTTCATCAGTGTTACGGTATGTACGTATGAACACAAGTGTGCAACGAGATTACATCTCATTGATGAAACAGCAACATCATTCTGTTCAAGTCGGCTGGACTTACGATGTTGTATTGCTGCACCCGAGAGAGAGCGCCGACCAGGGTGCGCCAACACGATCACATGCGGCAACAGGCTCTGGCTGTGTGTTGCGCCCATGGCACGGCTGCGCACGAATGCATGGCTGTGGTAGTGATGCTATCAGTCAGCGGAACTGCCGCCCATCCCCAAGCAAACATGAGGGAGCAGAGACGAGATGCAAGCCGCAGGTCACCCGACAAACCCGACAACCTTGCCATGGCTGGGATGCCATGTGCATCCCAGACAAGAAGACTAGTATGGTATGTATGGAGTACTGTGCTGACAATCAACACCAAAAGTTCCGCATGGAGCAGCCATATCAACGGGACAAGTGTTGTTGAGACATTTACAGCAGCAATGCTGCTGCGCACAGTTGCTCCGTGTGTCGTCGCTGTGAGGGCGACATCACGCGGCCGGTTCCATCGTCTATTTTCAACACCAAAAACTCAATCAGCAGGAACTGCTGCAGCTGATTGATAGCAAGAGCTCTCGGCAGCTGGTACATGCCTTGGCAGCAGGTAATGATTTGCATGAAGATGCCCAGCAATGGCAATGCTGGCAGCGTTGAGCAGTGCAGCCACACAGCAGGCTTGGCTGGCGTAGCAGCTTGACAGGGTGATTTTGAACATTTAACTCGAGGGTGACTTGTTGACCTTGTGTTTGACTAGGATGAAGGGACTTGGCAGAGCAGGACACCAGCACATCAGAAGTACTCTGACGCTGTACAGCTAGACGGACCCAATTGAAGTTGAGCATGAGGGCATCAAGCTGGCTTACCTTTGAGCACTGCGCAGCATGCGTCTGGGCTGCTGTGCAAATCGCATTGGCCAGGCCAGGCCTGGGATCCGCTCTCGCCATGCAACACACCGGGTGACGACGTGGCCGCATACGCATGCATATCGCACGCATCGTCGCGCGCATAAGCTGCAGGGATCCTGAGTATCGCGCCATCTTGACACGACCACGGGAGTGCAGTGCGGACGAGGAGTCGAAAGATCAAACCTTGATCCCCGCTATCGTAGCTGACGTCTGCTTCCAGTGGCTTATCACAGCTGCATACGCTCATGAGATTGAAGATCACGGCCGTATGAAGTCCTTGCGGGGTTCCTCTGCATGCCCGCATTTGAGCAGGGGCACTCCCCATCGAAATGCACGAGTGCGAAGGAGAGTAGAGTACAGTAGTATTCCATGGGGCTGGCAGCCGCGGTGCGTAGCTGGTCGTGTGCGGCAGCAAGCGGCGAGCGCGGCGGGCAGCAGCGCAGGCACCACCGCCGCAACAGCACCGCCCCGGGACCCGCAGCAGGCGTCGCCTGGCGGTGAGGCAGACCAGCCATCCAGCAGCCACACTAGTAGTAAAGTCCAAAGCAGCAGCACTGGGAGCAATGGGGCAGGCCGCGGCAGGCACCGCCACCGCGTGGGCCGCGAGCAGATTGAGCTCAAGCGCCGCGCCAAGGCGGCGCAGCTGGCCGGTGACTTGGAGGAGGCTCTCGCTTTGCTGTCAGAGGGCGCGGAGCGGTTCCCTTCAGACATGCACATCGTGGTGGCGGCGGCCGGCATGCACAGCAAGGCGGGGCATCATGACGAGGCCGCGCGCCTCTTGGACCGCGCGCTGTCGGTGCAGCCCGAAAGCCCGCACGTGCTGACCGCCGCCGCCGTCGCCGTTGGGCGCCGCGGCGCGCCGTCTGATGCGCGCGCGCTGTTCGCGCGCGCCGCGGCGGCGGCGGCGGCCGGCGCGGCGCGCGG
>NW_014007147.1:0-2195 GCF_000611645.1 Monoraphidium neglectum | reverse complement strand
GCGCAAGCCCCGTGCCGAGGCCGCCGAGGTGCGACACCGCGCCGCGGCCCCGCCGACGCCCCTCGCGCCTTGCCAGCCTCGGGGGCAGGATCCAGACACGTCCCCCCCCAAATCGCCCCCCGCCGGACGCCCCGGGCGCCCGAGGGATAGGGGTGAGGGGAGCCGCGGAGAAAGCCTGCGCCGCGATGGATGCCGCGCCGTGGCAGACCCTCCTGACCCTGGCCGGCCAATCCAGTCTTCACAAGCCACGCCGCCGGGCGACGCCGTCCCCCGCCCCCCACTGCAAAAAAAGCACCTGCTGGCAGTACTCCGTCAGGCTGATCGAGCTGACGGCCCCCTGCGCCCTTCAGAGCCAACTCCCCCTTTGAAACCCCCACTCCCGCATGCACAGCTGACCTGGCAGTAATCGCAGTGGTCGTAGTCGCGCCCCGCGCGCTGGCGGCGCGTCTTGCTGCCGGGGGTCCGCTCCGCCGCCGCCTCGCGCCCCTTCAGGCCCTCCCACGCGCTGATGCCGCCCTGGTCGGTGGACGTCGGGCGGGAGCGGAGGTGATGAGGCGATGTCGTCTTGCGGGTTGGTGTGGGGCGGGGGCCGTGGGTGCCGCGGCTGCTCGGGTGTTGCTTTAGCGCCTCAAAGCATGTATCGAGCTGAAGATTGGGCGAGTGTCCGCGATTTGCTTTCAGGGGGGGGGGGGAACGGCCGTCCCCTGCCCTCGGGACCCCCTCGCCCCCAGGGTGACGAGGCGCGAAGCTACCCACAGCTGCATCCCCCCCCCCTCCCAAAGACGGCGGTGGTGGGCAGCTGCCAGAAGGGCCCCCAAAGGAACGAAAAGGTCCTGCATAGGTCACAAAACCCCGGGAGCTCACCCTACCCCCACGCCAGCAAAGCGGTACCCCGATGGCAGGCGACCGAAGCGCCCCTCCCCCCAACCTTTGCCAGGCTGTAGTTGCGCTGCCAGAGCGCCGGCTGGGCCTCATCCTCAGAAATACACACAAACACACACACACACACACACGCCCGCAAATGCGCGCAAACTTGCGCGCGCACACACACACACACACACACACACACACACACGCCCGCAAGTGCGCGCAAACTTGCGCGCGCGCACACACACACACACACACACACGCCCGCAAGTGCGCGCAAACTTGCGCGCGCACACACACACACACCCGCAAGTGCGCGCAAACCTGCGCGCGCACACACACACACACACACACACACACACACACACACACGCCCGCAAGTGCGCGCAAACTTGCGCGCGCACACACACACACACACACACACCCGCAAGTGCGCGCAAACTTGCGCGCTCACACACACACACACACACACACACACGCACACAAAACCCTGGGAGCTCACCCCCATACCCCAAAATCAACCGTTGCCATCATAAGTTTACGCACCCCGCCCCTTCCCACCTGCGCCAGGCTGTAGTTGTTTTCCTTCAGCAACGGCTGGGCCCCAACACGATAAAATCCCACAGTCGCACACACACACACATACACGCAAGCACACGCACACACACTCTCTCTCTCTCACACACAAACCCTGGAGCTCACTCCCCCTCTCCCCCCAAAATAAAACCCCTTGACAATGCTACTATCACCCGCCCTCCCCTCCCTCCCACCAACCTGCGCCAGGCTGTACTTGTTCTCCTTCAGCACCGGCTGCCCCCCGACCTCAATCAGCCGCGCGTGGCGCTGGCGGCGGCGGCCCTCCCAGTAGGAGCGGCCGATGTCTTTGAGGCTCTGCTGGCGCAGCTGGCTGAAGTCCGCACCCTTTTATGGGGGGGGGGGTATGGGTGTGGGATTAATGTGAGGGATTACGGTTGTTTGTGCATGTGTGTACGGTATTTGTGTGCGATTGTTATTTTGTTGTTTGCTTGTTTGTTTGTTTATTTAATTAATCATTTGTTTGTGTGTGTGTGTGTGTGTGTGTGTGCGCGCGCGTGCGTGCGTGCGTGTGTGTGTGTGTGTGTGTGTGCGCGCGCGCATGTCTGTGTGTGTGTGAAGCAGGCCTGCCAAACTGACGTCACAAAACTTCCCAGTGAGAAGTTCCCACCGTGAAGATCCCACCCCACCGCACCTTGAGTACGTACGTGGACAGGGCCGGCTGCTCGGGGCGGAACTCAGCTGCAGTGTGCTTCACGGCCCTGTGTGGGTTGTTTTGGGGGGCGGGGGAGGGT
>NW_014007148.1:0-2194 GCF_000611645.1 Monoraphidium neglectum | reverse complement strand
ATATTGGGGGGTCGCGCCGCCGCGCGGCCGCTGGCTCAGGCCCCGCCGCCCCGTACTTTGGGGGGGGGTGGCGGCAGGCCGACTCACCCCCGCTCGTCCACTGGCGGCGGTCGCCGCGTGGGTGAGCACACTTGGGCGCGCTAATCCGCGCGCTTTCAGGCCCCCACTCGCAATCACAGTTCATATATAAGTGGCGCTACCCCGAGTGGCGCTGCGCCGCACACAAACACACGCACACACAACGTAAACGTGCCATTTGGGAAGAGGCAGGCTGCGGATCGCCACCCGGCCCTCAGCCCAGGCAGCTCACGCCCAGCCGAGAGCTGTCAGCACGCACGGCTCGCGCGCGCCGTCGCGGCCGCCGCCGCGTCGCCGTGCCTCACGCCCACGCCAGCTGCGGCGCCGCGGGCGGCTGCGGCTGCGGCGCGGGCGCGCGGGGCGCCGGCGGCGGCGGCGGCACGTTCAGGCCGAAGCGCTCGACGACGCGGCGCAGGTCCTCTACCCTGAAGGGCTTTGATATGAAGGCCTCGATGCCCGCCTCCGCGCAGCGCTGGCGCAGCGAGGCGAGCGTGTCGGCCGTGACGGCCACGATGCGGGGGCGCGGGCCGGAGGGCGCGCAGCCGTCGCGGATGCGCTCGGAGGCGGTGACGCCGTCCATCTCGGGCATGTGGACTGGCGGGGGCGTCAGAGGGTGCGACCAGCGGGGGGCGCGGGGCGTGAGCGGCCGGCTGTGACGAATGTTTGCTGATGATTACTGCCGTGCGCCAGTCACAACGTGCACCCATGCGTGGCCGCCCGGCGCGCCTGCGGCGCCAAAACAGCCGCCTCCGCAGGGCGCCGCCCCCTCCCTCCCCACCCCACACGCCCGAAGAGGCGCGCCCGACACCCCCCGTCCCGCCTGCTGACTCACCGTCCATGAAGATGACGTCATAGGCCTTCCCCCTGACGGCCTCCAGGACCTGGAGGCCGTTGGCGACTACGTCGGGGCGGCAGCCGGGCAGCACCGACTGCAGCACTTTGAGCAGCACCATCTGGTTCACCTGGGGTTGGTGGGGATGGCCGGCATTGTATGAGAACAGGGTTCAGGATTCGAGCAACCAATCACCGTCGAGCGGGATGATAAGGACGCGGTGGTGGGCATGAGCTTGTAAGGCGGTGGCGAGGGAGTCGGGGATCTGTGTGCGCCTCGCAAGCGGCACACAGCGGCGGGGCAGCAGCACACGCGGCGGGGGCGCAAAGAAGTGCGGCGTCGCGGGGTTGCAAGGCGCCCGGCCGGCTCTCACCCTGTTGTCCTCTGCAATCAAGATTTGCAGAGGCGGCGCTTGCGGCTGCGATTGCAGCTGCAGCGGCTGCTGCTGCGCGCCCGCTTGCGGCTGCGACTGTTGCGTTGTCGGCGCCTGCGGGGGCAGGGCAGCCGCCCCGACCCGCGGGGGCAATGGCGCGAGCGCCGGCGCACGGCTGCCATCAGCACCGTTGGCGGCCGCTGCAAGCGCCGCTTCCTGCTGCTGCAGCGGCGCTGGAGGCTGTTGCTGCTGCGGCACAGGCGGCGGCACAACCTCCTCTTGCTGCCTCTGTTGCTGCTGCTGCTGCTGCTGCTGCTGCCGCTGTTGTTGCTGCTGCTGCTGCTGCTGAGCGGCGGCGCTCGCCCCCATAAACACCGACTTGACAGCCGTCGTCAGCGGCCGCAGGCCCCGCATCACCGCGCCTGGCTGCTTGGCCTCCGCCGGCGCCGCGCCAGGGGCCCCGGCAAGGTCGAGCGGCGGCGGCGCCGCGTGCTGCTGCTGCTGCGGCGGCGGCGGGGGCGGCGAGAGGTCTGGCAGGGGCGGCAGCGGCCGCAAGTGGGGGCTCTGCTGCAGGGCGCTGTTGTCGATGCTTGCCCGCATCCGCCATCGCTCCTTCCCGGCCCCGGCGCCGCTGCCACCTCCGCCGCCGCCACCGCCGGCCCCGCCGCCGACTCCCTGCCCCGCCGCAGACGCCGCCTGCGCCGCCGGCCCGCCGTACGGCGCCGCGCCCGGCTGCGCCGCCCAGGCCGGCGCGGGCGCGCGCGCGAGCCGCGGCGCGTTCTCGGAGCCCCCCTGCCAGCTCAGCATGCCGGCGGCCTTCTGCAGCGCCGCGACCATGCGCGCCAGGCGCAGCGGCTTACCAACCAGCACCACCAGCGGGTGGAGGCGCTCTGGGAGCTCGTCGTGGGACC
>NW_014007149.1:0-2194 GCF_000611645.1 Monoraphidium neglectum | reverse complement strand
CCCCCCCACCTCGCCGCCGCCCTCCACCACGCCACCCATGCCACCCCGACCCCCCGCCGCGCAGGGCCTGTCCTCCCTGCGGGAGGTGCAGGCGCTGTGCGCGTCCGTCTTCACCTTTGGCCCCCACATCCAGGACGGCTTCTCCGCCTTCCGCGCCAAGTGAGACGCCGGCGGCGGCCCTGTCGCACACCCCTGCGCCCATTCAGGCGCTTCTGCCCAGGGCTGACCTTTTCACGGGCGGGAGGGCTCGTTCGGTCTGCCGCGGCCCCGCGCGGCCCAGAGCCACGCGGCCTGCCGGCCCCAGGCCTCTGCTGTGCGGCGGGGTCGTCGGGGCACTGCATTGCGCAGCCATCGGATTGTACGGTCTTTGTTTTTTGACTGCTTACACATACAGACGCGCGTGCGGGCAGGCGTACGCAGCTTGCATGGGGCGGCAGGAGGCGCAAGGGCGATCAACACGTGCGGCGTGCGCGTGCCCCCTTCGTTCATCACCCGCAACCCTTATCTTTGGACCTGTTAGCAGCAGGCCTCGGCTCCCCACCTTTGACCTTTCCTGCCTATACAATTACCTCCGGCTTCCCAAGGCGAGCTCAAAGCAAACCACGGTGCTTTGGCGCGAGCCCTATGTGCGTGTGTGCCATTATTGCTGGGCGCCGCCTCTAAACGGCGTGCTTTGCTGCACGGCTGAGCACACCAAAATGCACGGCCCCTGGAAGCGGGGGCTTGATTTGTAAATCTACTCCCTATTGTCAGCCTCGTGGGTGGCGCTGAAGGGCAAAGCGGTTTGGGGTGCGCGTGCGGCTCAGTCAGGCAAAGGGCTGGCACGACTGCAGCCGGGGCCGCCACGCGCTTTGGTCGGCGCAGGCTCTCGTAATGATGGCCTGCGGCTGCAAGCCGGCGGTTCGAGCAATGATGCCGTGACAGCGCGAGGAGGCTAGACTCCAACCGAGGGCAAACGCCGGGCGCGAGGCCCCCAGCCACGCCCTCGCAACCCCCCACCCCGGCTGCCGCCCCCGGCGCCTCGCGTGGATGCTATCTGGCAGCAGTGGGAAACGGGCCGCCCCGGGCGGCCACCTGCGGCGCGTCCCTCTCGCCCCGCTGGGATGAGCATTCATTTTGAGCGGGGTGGGGGCAAGGGGTCGCTGGGCCGCCGCGAGGCTGCGCGGTGCGCAGCGCTGCCGTGCCACCGCGAGGGGGTGCGGGTGGCCCTGCAAAGCCAGCGGCTGCGCCAGCTCACACATGCATTTTCATTCCAGTCCGGCGCGCGCACCAGCCAGCCGGCTACCGGCGGGCGCCCAGGTGTGCCGGCGTGCGAGAGCAGCGGCACCGATGAAGGCCTGTGACTGGTGGGCTGCCGTTTGGGTGCCAGCCGCCTCTTGCGTGCCCCTTCAGACGCGTTTGCCGGCGCCGTTTGCAAAAAAGCGCAAAGGAAATTTTTACATGGGTGCCAGCCATTTCAGGCTGGCGTGATTGGAGAACACAGATCACAGTGGAGTGCCAGAAGTGGCCGGCCGACGGCGCAATGGCACCGTCGAGGCCGGCAAAATCAGTGGCATTGCAAAATTGGGTGATGTGCAGGAAGCAGGGGGCATAAATCTGCGATAGCTACTGCTGCTGCTGCTGCTGCTGCTGCTGCTGCTGCTGCTGCTGCTGCTGGTGGTGGTGTAGGCCCTGCAAATTCTGGTGCAGGACCGCCGCTACCTGCTGCGCCGCCGCGCGCCTCGACTGCGCCCGCTGCTGCTGCTGCTGCAGCTGGTGCTGCTGCCCAGCGCCCGCCGGGCTGCCGCCACCGCCGCCACCGCTGCCGCCCTCGGCCCACAGCCGCAAGGGCAGCGCCAGGGGCCGCAGGCCCTTTGCCTGCAGGAAGCTGTCGCGCACCCTGGCGTGCCCGAGCGGCGCGCCGCCGTTGGCGGCGCGGTGCCACGGCCCGTCGAATACGATCGCAACCGGTGCTGCCGAGGCCGCCGCCTCGTCCTGCTGCGAGGGGCCGCTTGCGATACAGCCAAAGCGATCCCCGTTGGGCAGCCGCTTCCAGGTGATCTGACCCGACTCGAAACCGGCCGCCGACAGCTCTGCGTCAAGCGCGGCGCGCGCGCGCGCCTCTGCGTCATCCGCCGCCGCGGGAGCGGCGCGGCGGCCGCCGCGCGGCGCCGTCGAGCGCGGCACGCCCTGCGCGCGCAGCCGGCTCCAGCCG
>NW_014007150.1:0-2196 GCF_000611645.1 Monoraphidium neglectum | reverse complement strand
GGGGGTGGGGCGAGCCCTGACCGCAGGCTGTGGTTTCTGGCGCTGCACTCCCCGGGACCCCTGGACCCGCCGGCGGCGGCGGACGGCGGCAAGCAGGCCGCCGCGGCGGCCTCGCTGGGTGAGGCGCTCCGTGGCGCATCGGCAGCGCATGGCGGGCCGGCGCCTTGAGAATCCGACGAGGTCCCCGACCCTGCTGCCGCGCATCGTTTGACTACTTTACACCCGAGTTCTCAGGGTTTAAAGGGCTCAGCGTTCCCGGCCGCAGCGTCCCTAAATTATCATCGCACCACCCCATTATCTTTTCGTATATCCCGCCACCCCCACCCCACCCGACCACCCACAAACAGACGACGAGTTTGCGGGTTTCGTTCTGAAGGGTGGCGGCCGCGGCAGCGCGGCGGCCGCCGCGCAGCTGCCGGGCCCCCTGCCGCGCTACGGGGAGGCGGGGGGGCGGCCCTACATGCTGCTGGAGGCGCCGGCGCGCTGCGTGGTCGGCATATGCAGGTGGGTCGATTGGTCCGGGGCGCCATTTCGTGTGGCATCCGCCCCCTACGCTCCTGATCAGGGTTGTGCACTGCATGTCCCCACCTCCACCACCTGATCAATAATATTGACATGTGCGAGTGGGTTATCCATCATTGGATGGTGGCCAGGTAGGGGGAAGGCGCGGTGGCTGCGCATGGGGTGAGCCCGCTTGTTCCTGCCTCGACGCCCTGTTCGTGAGGTGGTCGGCGTAGACCCCACCAAGCACACCACGCGCACAAGGCGTCGCGCCGTTGCAAGCTGGCTGGGCTGTGGCTTGGGAGGGTCTAGGCTGTGACATGTGTGTGTGTGTGTGTGTGTGTCCTTGTTGCGCTTCAGATCCAGCGCGGCGGGCGCCGAGTGTGTGCGAGCGAGTGTGAAGCGAGTATGCACCACGTGGAGCTCGTGTGTCTAGGGGCGAGGCGTCTGGCGGGCGGATGATGGATACCACCCAGGCCGGGTGGAGCGCCTTTTGATTTGGGGAGCTTTGCCTTTGGGGGGGAGCTGGGGGGCATGCCACGCTTCACGAAGAGGGAGGGAGTGCCACGTTCTGGGAAAGTCAGCCTGCCCAGGATGAACGGGGCGCCCGCCTCCCTCGCGCAAAGGGGACCGCGCCGTCGTCGGTCGTGGGCCCCGGCGCCACCCATTTCAGGGCCGGGCCGCCGCAGCCGCGGCCCGGCGACAGGACCTACCCTGCGATGGCAGCTGCCCCGACGCGCCGCCCAAACCCCCGACCCCACCCCCACCAGCGTCCCAAACGCGGCTCGTCCCCCTGGCTCGCGGCCCGCCAGCCCCTGGTGGCATGGCACAGCCCTCCGCCCCTTGCACGTCGCCGGGCAGCCCTCAATTCGTCAATACCCTGCATCTGCCCACCACAGCTGTTCCAAATCCCGCAATCCCACTTACCGACAAGTCGCAAAAATCTACGCGACCCGCCACCCGCCAACCAAGGCGCCGTGTCAGTCATCCTGCCTCCCCACCTGCCGCTCACCCCCACGCGCCGACCCCAGGGCGCGCGCCAAGATCGAGCCGGCCGCCGTGCTGGGGGAGGGCGGGCGCGGGCTGGGGGCCGCCATGAGGGAGCTGGGGCGCATCAAGGTGTGCGCACCTGATTTTTTTTGGGGGGGGGGGGTGTTGAGTGGCGAGGGTTGAGAAGGGCGGGTGCATTGGGTGTGTGCAGTGTTAGGGGTGGGGTGCAGCAGGGGGATGACAACAGGAACGATCAGCCATGATGCGTCACGGCGAGGAATGGGGGAGTGCACAGCCCTGGAGCACGGCAGGCGACGCCGAGCCTGCGTGCGCACCTGAAACTACGAGGGCACTCCCAGCCCCGCCCCACCCCCCATCACACGTTCCGCTTCCTCCCGTTCTGGCCTACACTGCCTCGCCCGATCCCATCCAATCCGCACGTCATCCACACTTCCACACCCTCGACCCCCCAGGACGAGGCGCGCGGCTCTGACCCCGACACCCTGGACCCCCGCGCGGACCTGAAGCTCACAGACCTCTCCCTCTCACAGCAGCTGGGCGAATGGACGGCCGCCCTCGCCGCGCGCGCGGCCCTGCGCTGCCACGCGTGCCCCGGGACGGCGCCACAGTTTGCTCTGGTGCGGTCGGAGGCGCTGCTGCGGCGGAGGGTGGAGGTGCTGACGCACGAACTCAGCGATGCCAGCC
>NW_014007151.1:0-2196 GCF_000611645.1 Monoraphidium neglectum | reverse complement strand
AAATCCTGTCCAACAGCCCTACCCGCCGTCCCCGCCCGCGCGTGCATGTCGATCGCCCGCGGCGCGGGCGCGCATGCGCATTTGCACATGCGCATTCGGCCGTGTACCATCACCAACACACCACCGCCCACACTGCTCAGCCGGTTCCTGTCGCACAATGGCGGCAGCCGCGCCCATGGCCCGCAGATGGCGCCGCGCGCGGGCCCCCAGGGAACAGCGCGTTGTATTGTAACCACAAGCACTGCAGTGCCTTTCAGTCGGCGGCCGAATTTGGATGTTACAAGGGGCGGCGGGGGTTTGGAGGGGGTTGAAGGGGCTGGCAGGGGTCTCCTATGCGCAGGAGTAGTGTGTGGCCGATCAGCACCAGGGACAAAGGAGGGGCTAGAGCGACCGATGCTGCAGGGGCACCACTCCTAACGCAGCTGAGGGCAGCAATAGGTGGCGGACGCGCCGCCGCAGACGGCTCCAGCGGCTGCCTTAGCTGCAGAGGCGCATGCAGGCCCACCCCAGCAGCCGCCGCCCAGGCAGGGTTCCCTTTGCTCTATCTTGAGACCCAACCGGCAGCTTCCCTGCTGTGTCTGGGGGCCCGCGTTGCAGCGCCTCCTGCTCAGCTGCAGAAGGACGCGAAAATAGATCGCGCGCTTGCAGGCCTGCTCGTTTATTGATGCCGGTGTGCGAGCTGCACGAATGCGCGTGTTGACGGTCAAAGAGGTCAATGTGGGCGGCCACGCATGGCGCCGGAAAGCAGCGCTTGAGCTCTCGGTGGGATCCCCACCTCAAACAACACGTCGATGATGGGCAGTGCAGAAGCCTGCCTGATGAAACCAGATGCCAAGTGGTGAGCTCACTTGCTACAAACCAGGACACTATCACACCAAAACAGGCCACCATCAAAGGGATTGCCCGGCCAGACCAGGAGGTCGACCTTCAATGTGCCAAATGAAATCATGAAACATCCCTTGCCAACAGAGGCAAGCGCGCCCAGCGGTCTGATATTTTGCGGGAAATCAAAGGTGGTCGAAGGCGGTCAAAGCCAGTCAAAAGACTGCCAAACGCGGTCAGATGAAAACCCTAGGGTAGAGCTCGCCCTCCTCTGCCTCCTCGTCCGATTCAGAATCTGCCTCTTGGCCGCGCCCCTCCAAGCCGTCCTCGCCCCCCTCCCCCTCGCTGCTGCTGTCCAGCTCGTACCCACCCCCCACCTCTTGCTGACTGTACCTCGAGCGCCCGCTCGCGCCCCCGCCCGCCGCTGCCGCAGCCGCCCACTCGCCCCGCTGGCCGGCCACTGCCTCCTGCTTATCCCCCGGAATTGACAGCTCCAGGCGGCTGGCCAGGTCTTGGAGGTTCAAGGCGCCGCCCGCCCCTTCAAATTCCGGATCCGCCGGGCAGCCCGCGGCAGTCAGCTGACTTGCTGCTGCAGCTGGTAACTTCCGAGCCGCCGAGGCCAGATTGGTCATGTCCTCAGATCGCAGCCGGCCCGACTGGAACCGGCTGCTCGCGCCGCTGAGCCCACTGCCGCCGCCGCTGCCGCCGCCGCCCTCATGTTGCTGCGACGACGCGAGCCGCGACGGCGCTGCGGACGGAAGGGCTGCGGACGGTGGGCGCAATGCAGCCGCTGCTCCCCGGTCAGGCGGCGGCGCGGACGCATTCTGAAGCGTGACAGGGTAGGCACAGCCGCTGTCTTGCTGGACAGCCCCACAGCCCGCCTCCTCGGCAGCATCAGCCGCGGCCCGCTGTGGCTGCTCCGGGGAGCCTCGGGTGGCGGGCGCCTCCGGCCCGGCCGCCGCGGGGGCGGCGATGCTGGCGGCGAAGCTGACTTCGAATGGCCTGGAAGAGAACAGCGGCTGCTTTGAAATGGAAGCTCGGCAGCCTGCAGCCGCGCCCGCGCCAGCTGCCGCCTCGGCGGCGGCGCCGGCGGTGCGGCAACCGCAGCAGCGGGTCATAGGTTGGCCGCAGCCCGCGCAAGGGACGAGCATCGCCTGCTGCTGCTGCTGCGGCTGCTGCTGCTGCTGCTGCTGCTGCTGCTGCTGCTGCTGCTGCTGCTGCATGCCCGCTCTCCCAAACGCGCTGAGGAGCGAAGGGCAGATCAGACTATCCATGTGCGGCAGCCCGCCGCCCCCGGCCGACCCCGGCCGCCGCGCGCTGCCGCCGCCGCCGCCGCGGCGCAGCTCCGCCTGCTGCCACGCGTCCAGCCCCGGC
>NW_014007152.1:0-2195 GCF_000611645.1 Monoraphidium neglectum | reverse complement strand
GGGTGGGGGGGGGCGAGAGCGGGCATGATCGGCCTGGGTTGTTGACGCCGCTGCGCAGGTGGGGGGACCTTCAGGTGCCTGGGTGCAGGTGGACGCGGCGACGAAGGCACATCACGCAATCCTGCTGCTGCCACGGTGCCGCCACCGTCCAGGCCCCCTCACTGCAGAGGCGGTCCCACCAGCACCGCCATCACCACCACTGTCCACCTCCAACCGACCGTCCCACCCCCGCCTGCGCTGCACCCCCCTGACTTTGACGCCTCCCCAGGTGCTGGTGTCTGCGCCGTCCAACGTGGCGGTGGACCAGCTGGCGGAGAAGGTGGCGGCCACGGGGCTCAAGGTGGTGCGCGTGTGCGCCAAGACGCGCGAGGCGGTCGCGTCGCCGGTGGAGCACCTCACCTTGCACTACCAGGTGTGGTGTGTACATGCTCGCGCGCGAACAAGACCCAAAATCCGTGTGTGTGTTGTGTCGCTGTGTGTGTATATCTGTGTGCGCGCGCGCGTGTGTGTGTGTGTGCGTGTGCGCGTGTGTGTGTGTGTGTGTGTGTGTGTTTGTGCGCGTATGTGCGTGTGCGTGCGTGTGCGTGTGCGTTTGGTTGGGCTGCTGCTGGCGCTGAGGCACAGGTTGTGCTCTGTGGGCTCTCAGAACCTGCCCTCCCAGGCCCCAGCGCCCGACAGCGGCGCAGCCATGGCCGCACTCTGCTCGCGGCGGGGCGCTCAACAAGCGGCATGACTACGTCATGGCGGCGCCACGCAACTCCATTTCCTTAACATACACACTCTTTCGCCATGCGGCACACCCACCTGCATATTCCCCCGTCGAAACAATCATCATCATGGCTGCGCCCGCAGGTGGCCAACCTGGACCTGCCCGGCGCCGAGGTGTTCCGCAAGCTGCAGCTGCTCAAGTCGGAGAAGGGCGGCCTCAGCGCCAGCGACGAGCGCCAATTCGTGCAGCTGCGCAGGTAAAGAGGGCCGGGGCGCGGCAGCAGCGCAGCTGCAGGGCGGCCTGCGGCGGCGCTTGTCCCCCTCGTTTTCAGCGCGGTGCTTGCTGCTCCGCATCCAGCTATGGGGGCTTCTGCACAGCTAGTGGCACCCTGGCTGCGCTTAGATGACCGTCCCTTGGCCGGACGGACGCCTCCGAACAGAGCCCTGCCGGGCGCGTACCTGAACTTCAGTCGACCCGCGCCGCTCCCAGCACACACCTCTCCTACACCCCCCCCCCCTGGCCGCCCACCCGCCCTTGATCCAAAACCCTGACCCGCAAACCCAAAACCCTCGCGCCCCTCCCCCTCCCCACAGGGGCCTGGAGAAGGAGATCATGGCGGCGGCCGACGTGGTCTGCTGCACCTGCGTGGGCGCCGGCGACCCGCGGCTGACGGCGCTGCGCTTCCAGCACGTCCTGGTGGACGAGGCCACGCAGGCCACGGAGCCCGAGGCGCTCATGCCGCTCGTGCTGGGCGCGAAGCAGGTGGGGGGAGGGGCGCGCCCCGCCGGGCGCTGCTTTGGGGTGCAGTCACGGCGGGCCGGCTGCGGCTCTTTAGGGGCCGAGGCCCCTGTTTTCTTGAGGGGTAACGGGGTCGCGGCTGATGCTGCTTGAGAGTGGGGTTGAGGCAACACCGACGAGCCCCCACAGGCGCCGCGCAAGCCAACCCCCTCTGCGCCCTCGAGGCGGGCGGCGCGCTGCACACCAGCGGCTCGCCGCCTTGGTCTGGCTGCGCCGCCTTTTGTGTCCATGCGCTCTGCACCCCCATTTCCAGGGCTCTTTGCTGGACACATGCAGCGCCGCCAATGGCCGCCGGCCCCCTCCCCCTCCCGCCGCCTGCGCGTGCGCCCAGGTCATCCTGGTGGGCGACCACTGCCAGCTGGGCCCCGTCATCATGTGCAAGCGCGCCGCGGAGGCCGGCCTCAGCCTCTCCCTGTTCGAGCGCCTCCGTCTGCTGGGCTGCAAGCCGCTGCGGCTGCAGGTGCGCCGGGCGCGCGCGCGCGGGCGCGTGGTCCGCCTCACCAATTGGCGGGACGCCATCATCCCCTTGCCTGCAGCACCTCGCCGCAGCAGCAGCAGGGCAAACAGACAGTCGCGAGTTCGGGGTCACCAGCGCCAACGATGCTCACTATTACCTCCGGCGGGGCGTGCCCCCGCCGCAGCATCCCCCCGCCAGCCCCTCTCAACACCCGTCCACCTCGTCCCCTGC
>NW_014007153.1:1869-2568 GCF_000611645.1 Monoraphidium neglectum | reverse complement strand
GTTTGTGGGGGTGGGGGTGAGGGTGGGGGTGGGGGTGGGCGTGTGGGTCTTGCCCGGGCCCTCCATTTCCAATAGCAGGGGGTGAATTGACACATGTATCTCTGGCGGTGTGTGTTCATACAGCCACCTGTTGAGGGCTCCGGAGGTAAACCACTCTCGCAGAGGGCAAGGATCGGCTGTCGAAGAAGAAAGTAACGCATCCCTTGCGTCCGTTCTGCTGCGGCTCGCGCCACGCCCTCCGATAGCTCCGCGTTCCGCCTGACCACGCGCCTCGCGGCGGCGCGCGCAGCAGACCCGCCGGCACCCTCCCCTCGCCCGCGGTGCCTGTGAGCCGCCCGGCGGCGCGCGTACGCGCACTCGCCCCCTCCCCCCCCCCATCTGTTTTTCGACTCTCAACCCATCATCTCGGCCCCCCGCTCTCCGAACACTGTTTTTGCCTACGACAACAACACACACTTGTGCGCGGCAGTCCGAGGCGTTCCTGTCGATCGACCGGGAGTTCTTCGCCGTCGTCAGCGGCGGCTTCGCGGCAGCCGCCGGGACGACGGCGCTGGCGGCGCTGGTGTGGGGCGGGCGTGTGGTGGTGGCAAACGCGGGCGACAGCAGGGCGGTGCTGAGCAGGTGAAACCAGTTGCCGCGGCGCCCGATGTTCTTGCGAGCGGCGGGCCGCTGCGCCAGCGCGGGACCCTCGTCTTGTGC
>NW_014007153.1:0-1497 GCF_000611645.1 Monoraphidium neglectum | reverse complement strand
GCGGGACCCTCGTCTTGTGCCGCGCCGGCGCCGGCGGCGCCCCGCCGTTGCTGGCCGCGCGGCTGCAGGCAGCTGCTGAGGCCGCTGGGTGCGCTTCTGAGGGCGGCGTGTCGGCGCCGCCGGTCGTCGCAGGCCGCTGATCATGAGAAACCACGTCTTCCTGCTGTACGATCCCAACACCAACCGACCCGCCTTCCCCTGGCCACCCCCGCACTGGCCCCCCCAAGGCGCGGCAAGGCGATTGAGCTGACAACCGATCACAAGCCCCAGGCGCCCACAGAGAGGATGCGCATCGAGCAGTGCGGCGGCTTTGTGTGCGAGGTGCGCGCCGCGGACCACCCGCCCGCGCGGCCCCTCCCGCCCCCGCTCCCGGCCCGGCCGCCGCGGCCGGCGGAGCGGCTGCTTGCCAGGCGCCGGCGGGGGCAACCTGGGACGCTTGGATTCCACCCCCTTCCGCACAGCCCGAAGTAGGACCTCCTGCTGCGGCCTACCTGGGCCGGTCATCCCGCTGATGGCCGCCCAAAACGATCCCCCGCGTCCTCCCCCCCCCCTTGCACAGACTCTGCCAGCCCAGGCACACACACCCCCACCCGGTCCCCCTCATTCATGCCAGTTCCCCCACATAACAACCCAACGGCACACCCCAACTCACTGCCCCCACCCCAACCGACGCCACACGCGCACCTCAGGACGGCCTGCTGTGCGGGGAGCTGGGTGTGGCGCGAGCGATAGGGGACTTCCACCTTGACCTCAAGAGGGCGGGCAGCCAGCCTGGTGAAGGGGCAGCGTGTGCGTTCTGAACCTGGGGTGAAACCTTGGCCCGGCCCTCACCGTGCACCGCAATTTCGCGCCGCATCGGGCCAGCGAAGTGGGTGCTGGAGGCGCCCATCGCCTTTGGCCGCGCGGTCGCAGCCGCAGTCGCTGCTGGTTGCGCAGGTGTTTGTGGTGTGGTGCGGCCTCGGTGCAACAGCTGTCACTCGCAGGCACCTTCAAGCACGCGCGCGCACACACACCACACGCACGCACGCATGCGTGCACACATTTCGCACGACGCAGCCACAGTCTTACACGCACACACACACACACACACACACACACACACACACGTGTTTGTACTGCAGGCGTCCTGCTGTCAGGGCCCCTGACAGCGGAGCCTGAGGTGCACGAATTCACACTGGAGGGCCCGGGGGACGAATTTATTGTCATCGGCTGCGACGGGCTGTGGTGAGTGGCAGGAGCAGGGGGGGGGAGTCTGGCGGCGGCGTGGCCGGTCGGCGCGGCGACCATGTGTGTCGGTATCATAGATGGCGGGGGGGGGGATAATCCAGATGCTCTCAGCAGCACACGCGTTTTGCCTGCCCATCATGGCTGACCCCCGACCATGGCACCCGGCAGCCGCCAACTCATCTGCCCTCCATCCCTTCGTCACCTCATCCTGTTACCCCGCACCCGACATCCGGAAGGGACGTGATGTGCAGCCAGCGCGCGGTGGAGTTT
>NW_014007154.1:1011-2722 GCF_000611645.1 Monoraphidium neglectum | reverse complement strand
GCGCGCGCCGGGGCCAGCAGCGGTGGAGAGGGCGGCGCGCGGCGCGGCGAGGGCGCGGCGGCGGAGGGGGGGCAGGCACTGGAGGCCGGCGCTGCAGAGTGGGGCGTGATCGCGGGGGTGACGCGGGGTGTTGGTGAGGTTGTTCAGGTTCCTGCATTGCGCAGGAGTCGCTGCAGGCAGCAAGCTTGCAGGTGCGGCAGTGCTCACCGCATGCCGAGTGCCCGCATACAGCCACGGTGGGAGGGCACGCGTCGCAGTCGCCCGGTCCAAGCACTGCGCCAGCCGTGTCAGCGTGGTGAGCGAGCAGCGCGCCAACTGGACTGCAACTCTTCAGGGCCCTTAGTGAAACAGCAGAGCCTGTGATGATCCACCCCAGTATGCGCGCCAAGCCTTTCAATTGCCTGACAGATTGTAACGCGGGTGACTCGGCAGGTGGGAGGATAAGCAAATTCAACCGCGACTGTTAATCTTAAGTTATGTACCATTGCGATGGAGAATGACACAACTCAGCCCTTGGACGGAGCAACTGGCTTTTGATGAGATCTGAAAACTTGAGTCATACCCAGCCAATAAATCAGCCCCCGAAGCGACCTATATGAACATCACCGCACACTGCTTGACGGCTGCAGCATAGCATCTTGCCGCACTGACGATTTCGAAAGCACCAGCCGCGAGGCGCGGCGCGGCGCGACGGCTGCAGCATTCGCGCCTGCGGGCGCGCTGACGAATTGCTTCCGCGGCCTCCCTGTGAATGCTGTTGTGGCGGCGCACGCTCGCCGCCACCCGAAGGACCATGGCGTCTGCGGCGACGGGCGGCGAGGCGCCCACGGCAGTCGCAGCCGCGGGTCCGGTACCGCCTGCAGCTGCAACCGTGGCGCTCGACCGGGATGCGTTTCGGCGAGTGGTGACTGTGCCGGCCTTGCGGATACCTAAGCAGCGGTGCAACGAGCTGATGCGCACGTTCAAGGGGTGGGTGTGGCGACGCCTGTTGACCGCGCAGCGCTTGCAGCGTGAGTAAGCAGCAACACTCTGCACTTGATTTCGCGCACCGCGCTCCGCTGTGTCGACCGGCGCAGTGAGCGCGCCGCGCACGCGTGTGCGGGCGCCGTCTGTGCGAAAAATCTGCCTGCACGCACTCAAGTGCCTGCACAACCCGCTCACCCCCCCCCCCCTCGGCCCCCTCAACCGCCACCAACAATCATGTAATCGCAAGAGCAGCTTCACCCTGGATAAACCAAAGACGCGCTGCATCGTGCCCGACGCTGAAGGCGCGGAGACGCGCCTGCTGCTGCTCAGGGAAGACCTGGAGGTTGGCAGCGCCGCCGAAGGTGGGCACGTCGCCGTGCGGCACGGGCAGCCGGAGGGGCGGGGCGGGGCCGTGCACGGCGCGGCGCTGCGGCGGGCGTGGGCAGGCGCACCTGTGGGTGGTGTAGGAGCGCGGCAGCAGCCCCGGGTGTTGGCGCTGGCTGTGAGCAAAGGGCAGCGTTTTCGACGCCGAACAGTTGCTGAGAATCCTGTCCTCTGTGATTTAGCAGTAGCACAGCTACACCAATGTCATAGCAAGCCTCAACCTGGGCTGTTTTGGGTGCCTGCACCTTCGCGCCCGCACAGGTGCAGGCACCCAAAACTAGCCCTCGGCATACACGCTCACACGCACACACACACACACATTTTCCGCCCCTCTCTCACCTGCACCACCGCACCCCCCCCC
>NW_014007154.1:0-483 GCF_000611645.1 Monoraphidium neglectum | reverse complement strand
CCCCCACACACACACACACTCTGCGCGCACAGCGCTGCCCGCCGAACTGCGCGCCCTGGTGGCCGACTCGGGGCTCGCCTGGTCAACGTTTGACCTGGAGTTTGACTACCGCCACCTCAGCACGGAGCAGGTGCTGCGGCAGCTGCTGCCAGCCGGCGTGGAGGTGCCGAGCTCTTTCGAGACGGTGGGCCACATCGCCCACCTGAATCTGAGGGAGGAAGTGCTGCCCTACAAAAAGCTGATCGCTCAGGTGCGGCTCATCCCATTGTGAGAGGCCTTCGGCCGGGGCGCCTGCCGCGGCCCTGTCATCGCAAGCACAGAGCCGCCGGCCAGGGGCTGCGCAGCAGGGGCGGCACTAACGCCATGCCGATCTTTGCACGCTTTTCCAAGTCATCACATCTTCCTCTGTGCACTACAGCGGCGTCGATATGCTTTGACCATGCACACACCATGTCATCGCAACCCGTACGCCGCACCACGGCC